>NW_028319204.1:0-279401 GCF_062004578.1 Staurois parvus | reverse complement strand
GAAATGAAAGGAGGGGAGTGAGGAAAGGATGAAGGGAGAGGATGGAGGAAGGAAGAAAAGGGAGGGAGTGGATGGAGGAAGGAAGGAAGGAAGGAAGGAAGGAAGGAAAAAAAAGGAAGGAAGGAAATGGATGAAAGAAGGAATGAAGGAAGGGAAGGGTCTAGGGAAGGAAAGGAGGGGAGGGAAGGAAGGAAGAAGGGGAGGGGAGGAAGGGAAGGGAAGGAAGGAAAGAAGGAAGGAAGTGTAGTGCCTTTTGAAGTTATTGATCAAAACATAACTTTATTTCATCAGCAGACCAGCCTAGCCGCCTGTTAAGAGTTAAATTTTTCTTGGTTGAAATTCAAAGGACCCTCTAGTGAAGACATGCAAATAATGGGTAAAGGGAACTTTTCCCAGAGACAATAGACTGTTTGACTATCCACAGGTGGTCTAAGACCGACAATTCTGAGGTTTAAATTGGCGACTATGAGACTAACTAAAAGATACATATATCAACAAATACTGTTTGTATATTGAGGTTGGGGAAAATGCATATACAAAAGTTAATCAGACAGTCAAATAAGACGTTAGACCTCTAAACATTGAGTCATCACACCTAACCAAAAGACAATGATGAGACGGAAACCTAACTGGCTAAAGGTTCACCCGAAACCTTGGAAAGTGTGATGAACAAACAAACTTCTCGAACTGTCACAATATACTATTATCCACTAAGGTTACAAGTATAACTGGTTGTTTACCCTAACTCCTACACAATGGACAGGTAAACAGAGGGTCTTTCCTACTCATGGGAATTTTTGTTCTAAAACAAAAAGGTTAAACTTAGGACATATAAGGCTAAGAACTGGATATATCTACCCACAGAGATATTATCAAAAAGCATATTATCAATGGGATGTTATAAAGAGTATGTTTCACACACAAAAATATACTCAGCAAAGTTGAGGATGGTATACCCACTAAATTGAGTATGAAATGATGAAAAGAAAGATATATTGTGAATTAGCATCAGTTGTATGTTGTATCAGAAAACAAATGCTTTCACACAAGTTTGTATCTCAGGGAAATGAATAACTGAATATACATATATCTTCTATAGTCCTATCCTGAACATTATAGGTATAATCAAATATATATCTGGATAAGACGTATATTTTAATACCTGAAAATCACCTTGGGTTCTCCCGAGGTGTGAGTCATCATAAATACTCAAATTGTTCTATGAGCCCTGACCGCCACCTAGTGGACAGGTGAGAGATAGCTTAGGTACATACATTTCTCGAATCAAAAAGCCTGTTGGGAGGGTCTTTTAGAACAATAGTTTAGATGGTATAAAAAGCCATGCACCTCATTTAAAAAAAAAAACTCATTGAAAAACCCTCACTGAAAACCTCACTGAGAAAAAAAGAAGAACCTGACTGAAAACTGATTGAAGAAGCTGAAGAAATCTGAAGAGGCTGAAATCCATCTCTGCTGAATAACCACTCTTTCATCCTTTCAAACTTTTAAAAAACTCTTTACTAAATCTCTGAATCTCTACTATACTACATATCCATCACTTGTCCCTGTGGCCATCATTCTGAAGGCGTGTTCATTGCCAGCTGAACCCACCGGAAGGTGTCATAGTCCAAGTTCTGGGTGTGGTGAGACTGTCTATATCTAATTTTGTATTGCATATTTCCTCTGTTATTTAGAGTGATAAGAATTACCTTAGAGTGATAACAACTGCATTGGGTGTTTCACATATATATATAGGGAGATCCTGTATTACTGTTAGATATTGTTGGTGTCATATTGAAAATTTTTCATATTTCATAAATTATTAATTTTTATTAGTTAGAGTATAATTTATCAGGGAATATTTTTCTCCCATTCCTATGGCCACGTTATATGAGAAAATGACCTCTGAGATACTCTAAATTATTAGTTATTAATAAATTTAATTTTTAATCATTATCATTAGAGATGAGCGAATCGAAGTATCCGAAGTGGAATTCGAGTCGAATATCGGAAAAAATTTCGATTCGTGCCGAATCCGAAAAACAGCCTAATTCGGACGCGCGAATCGAAATTTTTCAGAAAATGGCGGCTGACATGTGCGGCGACGGAGCGGGGATGTCGGGGAAGGCGCGCAGACAAGGCGCGCTGCCCCATAATGCATTCCTCAACGACATGTGATCGCATCAGCCAATCAGCAGCCAGCCAGCCAGCACTGTGTAATGGTCGAGGTATATATAGCGGCCATTTTGGAAATCTTCATTTGCCTGCAGTCATTGAACAGAGGCAGACCGCTCTGTACTAGGGACAGGGACAGAGTTAGGGCCACAGAAACGAGAATTGGGGACAGAGAGAAGTTTACTTAGGGACAGAGAACCATTACTCAGGGACACAGACTTGTTAATGAGGGCCACAGAATCGTTATTTAGGGACAAAGAAAACGCTAGTTAGGGGCCACAGAATTCATACTCAGGGACAGACAGAATTGTTACTCAGTGCCAGAGAATTGTTACTTAGGGCCACAGAAACGTTATTAGGGCCACAGAATTTTTACTCAGGGACAGACAGAATTGTTACTGAGTGCCAGAGAATTGTTACTCAGGGACAGACAGAATTGTTACTGAGTGCCAGAGAATTCTTACTCAGGGCCACAGAATTCATTCTCAGGGACAGACAGAATTGTTACTCAGGGACAGGACAGAATTGTTACTGAGTGCCAGAGAATTGTTACTCAGGGACAGACAGAATTGTTACTGAGTGCCAGAGAATTGTTACTCAGGGACAGACAGAATTGTTACTGAGTGCCAGAGAATTGTTACTCAGGGACAGACAGAATTGTTACTGAGTGCCAGAGAATTGTTACTCAGGGACAGACAGAATTGTTACTGAGTGCCAGAGAATTGTTACTCAGGGACAGACAGAATTGTTACTGAGTGCCAGAGAATTGTTACTCAGGGACAGACAGAATTGTTTACTGAGTGCCAGAGAATTGTTACTCGCACAGACACAAAATTGTTACTTGCACAGACACAGAATTGTTACTCGCGCAGACACAGAATTGTTACTCAGGGCCACAGAATTCATACTCAGGGACAGACAGAATTGTTACTGAGTGCCAGAGAATTGTTACTCAGGGACAGACAGAATTGTTACTGAGTGCCAGAGAATTGTTACTCAGGGACAGACAGAATTGTTACTGAGTGCCAGAGAATTGTTACTCGCACAGACACAAAATTGTTACTTGCACAGACACAGAATTGTTACTCGCACAGACACAGAATTGTTACTCAGGGCCACAGAATTCATACTCAGGGACAGACAGAATTGTTACTGAGCGCCAGAGAATTGTTACTCAGGGACAGACAGAATTGTTACTGAGTGCCAGAGAATTGTTACTCAGGGACAGACAGAATTGTTACTGAGTGCCAGAGAATTGTTTACTCAGGGACAGACAGAATTGTTACTGAGTGCCAGAGAATTGTTACTCGCACAGACACAAAATTGTTACTTGCACAGACACAGAATTGTTACTCGCACAGACACAGAATTGTTACTCAGGGCCACAGAATTCATACTCAGGGACAGACAGAATTGTTACTGAGTGCCAGAGAATTGTTACTCAGGGACAGGACAGAATTGTTTACTGAGTGCCAGAGAATTGTTACTCGCACAGACACAAAATTGTTACTTGCACAGACACAGAATTGTTACTCGCACAGACACAGAATTGTTACTCAGGGCCACAGAATTCATACTCAGGGACAGACAGAATTGTTACTGAGTGCCAGAGAATTGTTACTCAGGGACAGACAGAATTGTTACTGAGTGCCAGAGAATTCTTACTCAGGGACAGACAGAATTGTTTACTGAGTGCCAGAGAATTGTTACTCTCACAGACACAAAATTGTTACTTGCACAGACACAGAATTGTTACTCGCACAGAGACAGAATTGTTACTCAGGGCCACAGAAATTCATACTCAGGGACAGACAGAATTGTTACTGAGTGCCAGAGAATTGTTACTCAGGGACAGACAGAATTGTTACTGAGTGCCAGAGAATTGTTACTCTCACAGACACAAAAATTGTTACTTGCACAGACACAGAATTGTTACTTGCACAGACACACAATTGTTACTCAGGGCCACAGAATTCATACTCAGGGACAGACAGAATTGTTACTGAGTGCCAGAGAATTCTTACTCAGGGCCACAGAATTCATACTCAGGGACAGACAGAATTGTTACTCAGGGACAGACAGAATTGTTACTGAGTGCCAGAGAATTGTTTACTCAGGGACAGACAGAATTGTTACTGAGTGCCAGAGAATTCTTACTCAGGGACAGACAGAATTGTTACTGAGTGCCAGAGAATTGTTACTCTCACAGACACAAAATTGTTACTTGCACAGACACAGAATTGTTACTCGCACAGAGACAGAATTGTTACTCAGGGCCACAGAATTCATACTCAGGGACAGACAGAATTGTTACTGAGTGCCAGAGAATTGTTACTCAGGGACAGACAGAATTGTTACTGAGTGCCAGAGAATTGTTACTCTCACAGACACAAAATTGTTACTTGCACAGACACAGAATTGTTACTTGCACAGACACACAATTGTTACTCAGGGCCACAGAATTCATACTCAGGGACAGACAGAATTGTTACTGAGTGCCAGAGAATTCTTACTCAGGGCCACAGAATTTCATACTCAGGGACAGACAGAATTGTTACTCAGGGACAGACAGAATTGTTACTGAGTGCCAGAGAATTGTTACTCAGGGACAGACAGAATTGTTACTGAGTGCCAGAGAATTCTTACTCAGGGACAGACAGAATTGTTACTGAGTGCCAGAGAATTGTTACTCTCACAGACACAAAATTGTTACTTGCACAGACACAGAATTGTTACTCGCACAGAGACAGAATTGTTACTCAGGGCCACAGAATTCATACTCAGGGACAGACAGAATTGTTACTGAGTGCCAGAGAATTGTTACTCAGGGACAGACAGAATTGTTACTGAGTGCCAGAGAATTGTTACTCTCACAGACACAAAATTGTTACTTGCACAGACACAGAATTGTTACTTGCACAGACACACAATTGTTACTCAGGGCCACAGAATTCATACTCAGGGACAGACAGAATTGTTACTGAGTGCCAGAGAATTGTTACTCAGGGACAGACAGAATTGTTTACTGAGTGCCAGAGAATTGTTACTCTCACAGACACAAAATTGTTACTTGCACAGACACAGAATTGTTACTCGCACAGAGACAGAATTGTTACTCAGGGCCACAGAAATTCATACTCAGGGACAGACAGAATTGTTACTGAGTGCCAGAGAATTGTTACTCGCACAGACACAAAATTGTTACTTGCACAGACACAGAATTGTTTACTCGCGCAGACACAGAATTGTTACTCAGGGCCACAGAATTTCATACTCAGGGACAGACAGAATTGTTACTGAGTGCCAGAGAATTGTTACTCAGGGACAGACAGAATTGTTACTGAGTGCCAGAGAATTGTTACTCAGGGACAGACAGAATTGTTACTGAGTGCCAGAGAATTGTTACTCAGGGACAGACAGAATTGTTACTGAGTGCCAGAGAATTGTTACTCAGGGACAGACAGAATTGTTACTGAGTGCCAGAGAATTGTTACTCAGGGACAGACAGAATTGTTACTGAGTGCCAGAGAATTGTTACTCAGGGACAGACAGAATTGTTACTGAGTGCCAGAGAATTGTTACTCGCACAGACACAAAAATTGTTACTTGCACAGACACAGAATTGTTACTCGCACAGACCACAGAATTGTTACTCGCACAGACACAGAATTGTTCTCAGGGCCACAGAATTCATACTCAGGGACAGACAGAATTGTTACTGAGTGCCAGAGAATTGTTACTCAGGGACACCTAATCGTTGAATTAAATAGTATGTCAGACAACATGCAGAGGAGTGGCAGAGGAGGCAATGTTTTAGGAGCGAGCAGACGTGGCAGCAGAGGAAGGGGTCGAGGCAGCAGTATTCGCAGCCAGAGGCCAGTGCTCCCGGTGTCATCCAGCGGTCGTGTCTCCACCGACAACCCTGCCGTCATTGATTGGTTGGCTCGGTCGTCTTCCTCTTCCCAGGTCACCTCTGACACCTACAGCCAACGGTCGGTGGGTACGTCAGACACAACCGTTAGTTGGCATGGCCCGGGACCAAGCCCACTGAAATCACGTGTCCTCTACCTGCCCCTGTCCTTTGCTGTTCCCTCACCAAGCGAAGTATCGCATGCTGTGGGCTCAGCCCCACTGTACAGTGAGGAAGAGCTAACAGAGGGCGGTCAGGAACGGGGGGAGACATCGGCCTTTTCAGCAGCCAAGCGAACAAGTACTGGCGAGGAGAGTGGCTCGGTAGCCGGTCTAGAGACAGGTCTGTCTCCTGACCCAGACGCAGCCGAGGGGGCTAGTAGTGAGGCGGAGACCCCTACTTGATGATGAGGAGGTTGATCGCACTTGGCAGCCTCGTCGTCATCAGGCAATTTCTTCCGCATCATCAGGAGAAGAGGGTGGCAGCTTGGCAGCGAGCAAAACAGTCGGTGGGTTGCCCAGGAGACAGCAGCAGGGTCGCATCAGTGTCAGTGGAGCCAAACGTCCACGGAGTAGAGCACCAGCTCCACTGCAGCCTACCACCACGGCCAGTAGTGGTGCCGGTGCGCACGGAGGAAGTAGCAGTCAGCCAGTGAAGAGTAGCGGGGGCAAAGGTTTCCTACTCGGTGGTGTGGCAATTTTTCCTCAAGCCGCCCGAGGAAGTAAACGTAGCCGTATGTCGACTATGTGGCCAGAAATGCAAGCGTTGGGACTACAGCGTTGCGTCAGCATATGCAGCGTCACCATTCGGTGGCCTGGGAAAACCGTGATAAACATACGGCGGTTCTGCCTGCCCCAGCCCCCGCTCCATCACCCGCTCCGTTACTTGCTCCGTCACCCGACGTCGTCAATCGCCCTCTATCAGCCAGTCAAGGCTCCAACACCTCTGCTGAGGGGAGTTGTCGCTCATTGGCATCTTCCGCTCGTTCAGATGCTCCTTCTCCTGCTACTCCTCTTCTCGGATTCCGTCAACAGTCTTTCTTGGAATCCGTATCCAAGAGACAACAGTTTGCGAGCACGCACCCGACGGTGCAAAAGCTGAACGTCCTCCTGTCCAAGTTGCTGGTGCTGCAGTCCCTCCCTTTCCAACTGGTGGACTCAGCACCTTTCCGAGAAATGATGGCTTGTGCCGCGCCGCGGTGGAGAGTGCCAAGCCGTCATTTCTTTGCCCAAAAGGCAGTGCCAGCCCTGCATTCACATGTAGAAGAGATGGTGGGCCAGTCTTTGAGCATGTCGGTCTCTGCCAAAGTGCACGGCAGCGCCGACGTGTGGAGCTGTAACTACGGTCAGGGACAGTACATGTCATTTACGGCCCACTGGGTGAACGTGGTGCCGGCACAGCCGCACCAGCAACTTGGACAGGTCACGACGCTTTTGCCTCCACGTTTGCACGTCCTTGGTCCAGCAAGCATGTCCGCCTCTACCACCTCTTTTTCCGCCGTGTCCTCAGCCGCCACCCCCGTGCCAAGTCCCATTACCCGACCGGCATATCACATGTGCAGGGCGCAACGGTGTCACGCTGTGCTGCACCTGGTATGCCTTGGCGAACGTAGTCACACAGGAGAGGAACTGCTGAGTGTAATGAACAGAGAAATCGACAGATGGCTGTCTCCGCGCAAACTAAAAATCGGAACCATGTTGACTGACAACGGAAAGAACATGGTGTCTGCTCTGCGTCAAGGAAGGTTGTGCCATGCGCCATGCATGGCTCACGTGTTCAATCTGGTTGTCAAGCGGTTCCTAAAATCCACCATCCCACTGCAAGACATCCTTAAAATGTCACGTAAACTGTGCATGCATTTCAGCCATTCCTACACCGCAAAGAACACCCTCATTGAGCTGCAGCGGCAGAACGGAATTCCACAGCATCGCCTGATCTGCGACGTTGCAACAAGGTGGAATTCAACCCTACACATGTTAGACCGCCTTTACGAGCAGCGAAAGGCCATCACCGATTTCCTGATGTTACAAGCGGATAAAGGTACTCCCCTGTGTAACTTAGATGTCAGCCATTGGCAGCTCATGCGTGACACCTGCCGCTTGCTCAGGCCCTTTGAGGAGGCCACGCTATTCGTGAGTCGGCAGGACTATGGGATGAACGACGTCATTCCTCTGTTGCACGTCCTGGAACAAATGCTGTTAACAATGGCTGGTCAGGGTGCGGTAGACGTGGCGCACAGATCTCAACGCCACATGACCCCTGTGGGGGCAGGACAGGAAGAAGAGGAGGAGGTAGAGGAGGACATTTGTGCTCAGGAATTATTGAGTGAAATGGGTGGTTTTTCCACTCAGCGGACAGGAGTGGAGGAGCAGGAGCATCTGGTAGAGGAGGAGGAGGAGGAGACAGAGGACCCAGACGCACCGTGGCAGTATGCTGTGGAGATGGAGGCAGGGAGTCCCTCGCATTCCTTGGCACAAATGGCCCATAGCATGCTCGGTTGCTTGCGTAGCGACAGCCGAATAATAACCATCAGACAGAGGGATGACTTTTGGCTGTCCACCTTGTTGGACCCTCGCTACCGGTCCAAAATGGTGGCCTTTTTCACACCTGCTGAGAGGGAGGCCAAAATTACGTACTATAAAAACCACCTATGTAGTCAGTTGGTCTCTGCCTTTGTGCGCCATCGTCCATCCTCAGACACTGTGGGCCCTGTGCGCTCGCGTTCCGCTGGCATGGCAGCAGGGGAGGGGTGGGGTGGTAGGAGCAGTGGCAGCTCCACCAGCAGCGGCTGCCTCAGTCTGCAGTCGATGATGAGTAGCTTTCTTCACCAGCGCAGTGAGGAAACTACTAACCAGCCGCAGCAGCAGCAGCAGCATCAGGTGGACCTGGAGCAGGAGCTCAAACAACAGGCTTGGGCCTACTTGGACAGCACCCTGCCAACCGAGGTAGACAATCCCCTTGACTACTGGGCAACGAAACTTGACCTTTGGCCCCAACTAGCTGAATTTGCCCTTGAAAGGCTGTCATGCCCGGCCAGTAGCGTGGCATCGGAGCGCGTGTTTAGTGCGGCAGGAGGTATTGTAACTCCGCGGAGGACACGACTGTCCACCCAAAGTGTGGAGAGACTCACGTTTGTGAAAATGAATCAGGCGTGGATTAGTCTGGATTTCAAACCACCAGTTCCTGACACAACTGACTAAATCCGCCATGAATCATGCCTCAAACATGTGCCACTTTCAGGTCTCCTCACACTGCTGGTGTGTTGAATTTTTTGACATAGGGTGCTGGCAGATTACGGGCCTCCTATAGCTGCTGCCAGGCCCCTAATCTGCCATAGGCCCCTATATACCACCTCCTCCTGCTGCTGCCAGGTCCAGAGTCTCTCATGGGTCCCTGTACGGCCTCCCATTGCTGCTGTCTCCATCGCCACACTCTGCTGCCATGTGCCACTTTCAGGTCTCTTCACACTGCTGGTGTGTTAAATTTTTTGACATAGGGTGCAGGCAGATTACGGGCCTCACATAGCTGCTGCCAGGCCCCTAATCTGCCATGGGCCCCTATATACCGCCTCCTCATGCTGCTGCCAAGTCCAGAGTCTGTCATGGTCCCTGTACGGCCTCCCATTGCTGCTGTCTCCATCGCCACACTCTGCTGCCATGTGCCACTTTCAGGTCTCTTCACACTGCTGGTGTGTTAAATTTTTTGACATAGGGTGCAGGCAGATTACGGGCCTCACATAGCTGCTGCCAGGCCCCTAATCTGCCATGGGCCCCTATATACCGCCTCCTCATGCTGCTGCCAAGTCCAGAGTCTGTCATGGTCCCTGTACGGCCTCCCATTGCTGCTGTCTCCATCGCCACACTCTGCTGCCATGTGCCACTTTCAGGTCTCTTCACACTGCTGGTGTGTTAAATTTTTTGACATAGGGTGCAGGCAGATTACGGGCCTCACATAGCTGCTGCCAGGCCCCTAATCTGCCATGGGCCCCTATATACCGCCTCCTCATGCTGCTGCCAAGTCCAGAGTCTGTCATGGTCCCTGTACGGCCTCCCATTGCTGCTGTCTCCCATCGCCACACTCTGCTGCCATGTGCCACTTTCAGGTCTCTTCACACTGCTGGTGTGTTTAATTTTTTGACATAGGGTGCAGGCAGATTACGGGCCTCACATAGCTGCTGCCAGGCCCCTAATCTGCCATGGGCCCCTATATACCGCCTCCTCATGCTGCTGCCAAGTCTAGAGTCTCTCATGGGTCCCTGTACGGCCTCCCATTGCTGCTGTCTCCATCGCCACACTCTGCTGCCATGTGCCACTTTCAGGTCTCTTCACACTGCTGGTGTGTTTAATTTTTTGACATAGGGTGCAGGCAGATTACGGGCCTCACATAGCTGCTGCCAGGCCCCTAATCTGCCATAGGCCCCTATATACCGCCTCCTCATGCTGCTGCCAGGTCCAGAGTCTCTCATGGGTCCCTGTACGGCCTCCCATTGCTGCTTTCTCCATCGCCACACTCTGCCATGTGCCACTTTCAGGTCTCCTCACACACTGCTGGTGTGTTGAATTTTTTGACATAGGGTGCTGGCAGATTACGGGCCTCCCATAGCTGCTGCCAGGCCCCTAATCTGCCATGGGCCCCTATATACCGCCTCCTCATGCTGCTGCCAAGTCCAGAGTCTGTCATGGTCCCTGTACGGCCTCCCATTGCTGCTGTCTCCATCGCCACACTCTGCTGCCATGTGCCACTTTCAGGTCTCTTCACACTGCTGGTGTGTTAAATTTTTTGACATAGGGTGCAGGCAGATTACGGGCCTCACATAGCTGCTGCCAGGCCCCTAATCTGCCATGGGCCCCTATATACCGCCTCCTCATGCTGCTGCCAAGTCCAGAGTCTCTCATGGTCCCTGTACGGCCTCCCATTGCTGCTGTCTCCATCGCCACACTCTGCTGCCATGTGCCACTTTCAGGTCTCTTCACACTGCTGGTGTGTTTAATTTTTTGACATAGGGTGCAGGCAGATTACGGGCCTCACATAGCTGCTGCCAGGCCCCTAATCTGCCATGGGCCCCTATATACCGCCTCCTCATGCTGCTGCCAAGTCTAGAGTCTCTCATGGGTCCCTGTACGGCCTCCCATTGCTGCTGTCTCCATCGCCACACTCTGCTGCCATGTGCCACTTTCAGGTCTCTTCACACTGCTGGTGTGTTTAATTTTTTGACATAGGGTGCAGGCAGATTACGGGCCTCACATAGCTGCTGCCAGGCCCCTAATCTGCCATGGGCCCCTATATACCGCCTCCTCATGCTGCTGCCAAGTCCAGAGTCTGTCATGGTCCCTGTACGGCCTCCCATTGCTGCTGTCTCCATCGCCACACTCTGCTGCCATGTGCCACTTTCAGGTCTCTTCACACTGCTGGTGTGTTAAATTTTTTGACATAGGGTGCAGGCAGATTACGGGCCTCACATAGCTGCTGCCAGGCCCCTAATCTGCCATGGGCCCCTATATACCGCCTCCTCATGCTGCTGCCAAGTCCAGAGTCTGTCATGGTCCCTGTACGGCCTCCCATTGCTGCTGTCTCCATCGCCACACTCTGCTGCCATGTGCCACTTTCAGGTCTCTTCACACTGCTGGTGTGTTTAATTTTTTGACATAGGGTGCAGGCAGATTACGGGCCTCACATAGCTGCTGCCAGGCCCCTAATCTGCCATGGGCCCCTATATACCGCCTCCTCATGCTGCTGCCAAGTCTAGAGTCTCTCATGGGTCCCTGTACGGCCTCCCATTGCTGCTGTCTCCATCGCCACACTCTGCTGCCATGTGCCACTTTCAGGTCTCTTCACACTGCTGGTGTGTTTAATTTTTTGACATAGGGTGCAGGCAGATTACGGGCCTCACATAGCTGCTGCCAGGCCCCTAATCTGCCATAGGCCCCTATATACCGCCTCCTCATGCTGCTGCCAGGTCCAGAGTCTCTCATGGGTCCCTGTACGGCCTCCCATTGCTGCTTTCTCCATCGCCACACTCTGCCATGTGCCACTTTCAGGTCTCCTCACACACTGCTGGTGTGTTGAATTTTTTGACATAGGGTGCTGGCAGATTACGGGCCTCCCATAGCTGCTGCCAGGCCCCTAATCTGCCATGGGCCCCTATATACCGCCTCCTCATGCTGCTGCCAAGTCCAGAGTCTGTCATGGTCCCTGTACGGCCTCCCATTGCTGCTGTCTCCATCGCCACACTCTGCTGCCATGTGCCACTTTCAGGTCTCTTCACACTGCTGGTGTGTTAAATTTTTTGACATAGGGTGCAGGCAGATTACGGGCCTCACATAGCTGCTGCCAGGCCCCTAATCTGCCATGGGCCCCTATATACCGCCTCCTCATGCTGCTGCCAAGTCCAGAGTCTCTCATGGTCCCTGTACGGCCTCCCATTGCTGCTGTCTCCATCGCCACACTCTGCTGCCATGTGCCACTTTCAGGTCTCTTCACACTGCTGGTGTGTTAAATTTTTTGACATAGGGTGCAGGCAGATTACGGGCCTCACATAGCTGCTGCCAGGCCCCTAATCTGCCATGGGCCCCTATATACCCGCCTCCTCATGCTGCTGCCAAGTCCAGAGTCTGTCATGGTCCCTGTACGGCCTCCCATTGCTGCTGTCTCCATCGCCACACTCTGCTGCCATGTGCCACTTTCAGGTCTCTTCACACTGCTGGTGTGTTTAATTTTTTGACATAGGGTGCAGGCAGATTACGGGCCTCACATAGCTGCTGCCAGGCCCCTAATCTGCCATGGGCCCCTATATACCGCCTCCTCATGCTGCTGCCAAGTCCAGAGTCTGTCATGGTCCCTGTACGGCCTCCCATTGCTGCTGTCTCCATCGCCACACTCTGCTGCCATGTGCCACTTTCAGGTCTCTTCACACTGCTGGTGTGTTTAATTTTTTGACATAGGGTGCAGGCAGATTACGGGCCTCACATAGCTGCTGCCAGGCCCCTAATCTGCCATGGGCCCCTATATACCGCCTCCTCATGCTGCTGCCAAGTCTAGAGTCTCTCATGGGTCCCTGTACGGCCTCCCATTGCTGCTGTCTCCATCGCCACACTCTGCTGCCATGTGCCACTTTCAGGTCTCTTCACACTGCTGGTGTGTTTAATTTTTTGACATAGGGTGCAGGCAGATTACGGGCCTCACATAGCTGCTGCCAGGCCCCTAATCTGCCATAGGCCCCTATATACCGCCTCCTCATGCTGCTGCCAGGTCCAGAGTCTCTCATGGGTCCCTGTACGGCCTCCCATTGCTGCTTTCTCCATCGCCACACTCTGCCATGTGCCACTTTCAGGTCTCCTCACACACTGCTGGTGTGTTGAATTTTTTGACATAGGGTGCTGGCAGATTACGGGCCTCCCATAGCTGCTGCCAGGCCCCTAATCTGCCATGGGCCCCTATATACCGCCTCCTCATGCTGCTGCCAAGTCCAGAGTCTGTCATGGTCCCTGTACGGCCTCCCATTGCTGCTGTCTCCATCGCCACACTCTGCTGCCATGTGCCACTTTCAGGTCTCTTCACACTGCTGGTGTGTTAAATTTTTTGACATAGGGTGCAGGCAGATTACGGGCCTCACATAGCTGCTGCCAGGCCCCTAATCTGCCATGGGCCCCCTATATACCGCCTCCTCATGCTGCTGCCAAGTCCAGAGTCTCTCATGGTCCCTGTACGGGCCTCCCATTGCTGCTGTCTCCATCGCCACACTCTGCTGCCATGTGCCACTTTCAGGTCTCTTCACACTGCTGGTGTGTTAAATTTTTTGACATAGGGTGCAGGCAGATTACGGGCCTCACATAGCTGCTGCCAGGCCCCTAATCTGCCATGGGCCCCTATATACCGCCTCCTCATGCTGCTGCCAAGTCCAGAGTCTGTCATGGTCCCTGTACGGCCTCCCATTGCTGCTGTCTCCATCGCCACACTCTGCTGCCATGTGCCACTTTCAGGTCTCTTCACACTGCTGGTGTGTTTAATTTTTTGACATAGGGTGCAGGCAGATTACGGGCCTCACATAGCTGCTGCCAGGCCCCTAATCTGCCATGGGCCCCTATATACCGCCTCCTCATGCTGCTGCCAAGTCTAGAGTCTCTCATGGGTCCCTGTACGGCCTCCCATTGCTGCTGTCTCCATCGCCACACTCTGCTGCCATGTGCCACTTTCAGGTCTCTTCACACTGCTGGTGTGTTTAATTTTTTGACATAGGGTGCAGGCAGATTACGGGCCTCACATAGCTGCTGCCAGGCCCCTAATCTGCCATAGGCCCCTATATACCGCCTCCTCATGCTGCTGCCAGGTCCAGAGTCTCTCATGGGTCCCTGTACGGCCTCCCATTGCTGCTTTCTCCATCGCCACACTCTGCCATGTGCCACTTTCAGGTCTCCTCACACACTGCTGGTGTGTTGAATTTTTTGACATAGGGTGCTGGCAGATTACGGGCCTCCCATAGCTGCTGCCAGGCCCCTAATCTGCCATGGGCCCCTATATACCGCCTCCTCATGCTGCTGCCAAGTCCAGAGTCTGTCATGGTCCCTGTACGGCCTCCCATTGCTGCTGTCTCCATCGCCACACTCTGCTGCCATGTGCCACTTTCAGGTCTCTTCACACTGCTGGTGTGTTAAATTTTTTGACATAGGGTGCAGGCAGATTACGGGCCTCACATAGCTGCTGCCAGGCCCCTAATCTGCCATGGGCCCCTATATACCGCCTCCTCATGCTGCTGCCAAGTCCAGAGTCTCTCATGGTCCCTGTACGGCCTCCCATTGCTGCTGTCTCCATCGCCACACTCTGCTGCCATGTGCCACTTTCAGGTCTCTTCACACTGCTGGTGTGTTAAATTTTTTGACATAGGGTGCAGGCAGATTACGGGCCTCACATAGCTGCTGCCAGGCCCCTAATCTGCCATGGGCCCCTATATACCGCCTCCTCATGCTGCTGCCAAGTCTAGAGTCTCTCATGGGTCCCTGTACGGCCTCCCATTGCTGCTGTCTCCATCGCCACACTCTGCTGCCATGTGCCACTTTCAGGTCTCTTCACACTGCTGGTGTGTTTAATTTTTTGACATAGGGTGCAGGCAGATTACGGGCCTCACATAGCTGCTGCCAGGCCCCTAATCTGCCATGGGCCCCTATATACCGCCTCCTCATGCTGCTGCCAAGTCCAGAGTCTGTCATGGTCCCTGTACGGCCTCCCATTGCTGCTGTCCTCCATCGCCACACTCTGCTGCCATGTGCCACTTTCAGGTCTCTTCACACTGCTGGTGTGTTAAATTTTTTGACATAGGGTGCAGGCAGATTACGGGCCTCACATAGCTGCTGCCAGGCCCCTAATCTGCCATGGGCCCCTATATACCGCCTCCTCATGCTGCTGCCAAGTCCAGAGTCTGTCATGGTCCCTGTACGGCCTCCCATTGCTGCTGTCTCCATCGCCACACTCTGCTGCCATGTGCCACTTTCAGGTCTCTTCACACTGCTGGTGTGTTTAATTTTTTGACATAGGGTGCAGGCAGATTACGGGCCTCACATAGCTGCTGCCAGGCCCCCTAATCTGCCATGGGCCCCTATATACCGCCTCCTCATGCTGCTGCCAAGTCTAGAGTCTCTCATGGGTCCCTGTACGGCCTCCCATTGCTGCTGTCTCCATCGCCACACTCTGCTGCCATGTGCCACTTTCAGGTCTCTTCACACTGCTGGTGTGTTTAATTTTTTGACATAGGGTGCAGGCAGATTACGGGCCTCACATAGCTGCTGCCAGGCCCCTAATCTGCCATGGGCCCCTATATACCGCCTCCTCATGCTGCTGCCAAGTCTAGAGTCTCTCATGGGTCCCTGTACGGCCTCCCATTGCTGCTGTCTCCATCGCCACACTCTGCTGCCATGTGCCACTTTCAGGTCTCTTCACACTGCTGGTGTGTTAAATTTTTTGACATAGGGTGCAGGCAGATTACGGGCCTCACATAGCTGCTGCCAGGCCCCTAATCTGCCATGGGCCCCTATATACCGCCTCCTCATGCTGCTGCCAAGTCCAGAGTCTGTCATGGTCCCTGTACGGCCTCCCATTGCTGCTGTCTCCATCGCCACACTCTGCTGCCATGTGCCACTTTCAGGTCTCTTCACACTGCTGGTGTGTTAAATTTTTTGACATAGGGTGCAGGCAGATTACGGGCCTCACATAGCTGCTGCCAGGCCCCTAATCTGCCATGGGCCCCTATATACCGCCTCCTCATGCTGCTGCCAAGTCCAGAGTCTGTCATGGTCCCTGTACGGCCTCCCATTGCTGCTGTCTCCATCGCCACACTCTGCTGCCATGTGCCACTTTCAGGTCTCTTCACACTGCTGGTGTGTTTAATTTTTTGACATAGGGTGCAGGCAGATTACGGGCCTCACATAGCTGCTGCCAGGCCCCTAATCTGCCATGGGCCCCTATATACCGCCTCCTCATGCTGCTGCCAAGTCTAGAGTCTCTCATGGGTCCCTGTACGGCCTCCCATTGCTGCTGTCTCCATCGCCACACTCTGCTGCCATGTGCCACTTTCAGGTCTCTTCACACTGCTGGTGTGTTTAATTTTTTGACATAGGGTGCAGGCAGATTACGGGCCTCACATAGCTGCTGCCAGGCCCCTAATCTGCCATGGGCCCCTATATACCGCCTCCTCATGCTGCTGCCAAGTCTAGAGTCTCTCATGGGTCCCTGTACGGCCTCCCATTGCTGCTGTCTCCATCGCCACACTCTGCTGCCATGTGCCACTTTCAGGTCTCTTCACACTGCTGGTGTGTTAAATTTTTTGACATAGGGTGCAGGCAGATTACGGGCCTCACATAGCTGCTGCCAGGCCCCTAATCTGCCATGGGCCCCTATATACCGCCTCCTCATGCTGCTGCCAAGTCCAGAGTCTGTCATGGTCCCTGTACGGCCTCCCATTGCTGCTGTCTCCATCGCCACACTCTGCTGCCATGTGCCACTTTCAGGTCTCTTCACACTGCTGGTGTGTTAAATTTTTTGACATAGGGTGCAGGCAGATTACGGGCCTCACATAGCTGCTGCCAGGCCCCTAATCTGCCATGGGCCCCTATATACCGCCTCCTCATGCTGCTGCCAAGTCCAGAGTCTGTCATGGTCCCTGTACGGCCTCCCATTGCTGCTGTCTCCATCGCCACACTCTGCTGCCATGTGCCACTTTCAGGTCTCTTCACACTGCTGGTGTGTTTAATTTTTTGACATAGGGTGCAGGCAGATTACGGGCCTCACATAGCTGCTGCCAGGCCCCTAATCTGCCATGGGCCCCTATATACCGCCTCCTCATGCTGCTGCCAAGTCTAGAGTCTCTCATGGGTCCCTGTACGGCCTCCCATTGCTGCTGTCTCCATCGCCACACTCTGCTGCCATGTGCCACTTTCAGGTCTCTTCACACTGCTGGTGTGTTTAATTTTTTGACATAGGGTGCAGGCAGATTACGGGCCTCACATAGCTGCTGCCAGGCCCCTAATCTGCCATGGGCCCCTATATACCGCCTCCTCATGCTGCTGCCAAGTCTAGAGTCTCTCATGGGTCCCTGTACGGCCTCCCATTGCTGCTGTCTCCATCGCCACACTCTGCTGCCATGTGCCACTTTCAGGTCTCTTCACACTGCTGGTGTGTTAAATTTTTTGACATAGGGTGCAGGCAGATTACGGGCCTCACATAGCTGCTGCCAGGCCCCTAATCTGCCATGGGCCCCTATATACCGCCTCCTCATGCTGCTGCCAAGTCCAGAGTCTGTCATGGTCCCTGTACGGCCTCCCATTGCTGCTGTCTCCATCGCCACACTCTGCTGCCATGTGCCACTTTCAGGTCTCTTCACACTGCTGGTGTGTTAAATTTTTTGACATAGGGTGCAGGCAGATTACGGGCCTCACATAGCTGCTGCCAGGCCCCTAATCTGCCATGGGCCCCTATATACCGCCTCCTCATGCTGCTGCCAAGTCCAGAGTCTGTCATGGTCCCTGTACGGCCTCCCATTGCTGCTGTCTCCATCGCCACACTCTGCCATGTGCCACTTTCAGGTCTCCTCACACACTGCTGGTGTGTTGAATTTTTTGACATAGGGTGCTGGCAGATTACGGGCCTCCTATAGCTGCTGCCAGGCCCCTAATCTGCCGTAGGCCCCTATATACCGCCTCCTCATGCTGCTGCCAGGTCCAGAGTCTCTCATGGGTCCCTGTACGGCCTCCCATTGCTGCTGTCTCCATCGCCACACTCTGCCATGTGCCACTTTCAGGTCTCCTCACACTGCTGGTGTGTTCCATTTTTTGTCATAGGGTGCTGGCAGATTATGGGCCTCCCATAACTGCTGCCAGGCCCCTAATCTGCCATGGGCCCCTATACCGACTCCTCATGCTGTGACGTTGCAACAAGGTGGAATTCAACCCTACATATGTTAGACCGCCTTTACGAACAGCAAAAGGCCATCACAGATTTCCTGATGTTAAAAGCAGATAAAGGTACTCCCTGTGTAACTTAGATGTCAGCCATTGGCAGCTCATGCGTGACACCTGCGCTTGCTCAGGCCCTTTGAGGAGGCCACGCTATTCGTGAGTCGGCAGGACTATGGGATGAACGACGTCATTCCTCTGTTGCACGTCCTGGAACAAATGCTGTTAACAATGGCTGGTCAGGGTGCGGTAGACGTGGCGCACAGATCTCAACGCCACATGGCCCCTGTGGGGGCAGGACTGGAAGAAGAGGAGGAGGTAGAGGAGGACATTGGTGCTCAGGAATTATTGAGTGAAATGGGTGGTTTTTCCACTCAGCGGACAGGAGTGGAGGAGCAGGAGCATCTGGTAGAGGAGGAGGAAGAGGAGACAGAGGACCTAGACGCACCGTGGCAGTATGCTGTGGAGATGGAGGCAGGGAGTCCCTCGCATTCCTTGGCACAAATGGCCCATAGCATGCTCGGTTGCTTGCGTAGCGACAGCCGAATAATAACCATCAGACAGAGGGATGACTTTTGGCTGTCCACCTTGTTGGACCCTCGCTACCGTTCAAAAATGGTGGCCTTTTTCACACCTGCTGAGAGGGAGGCCAAAATAACGTACTATAAAAAACACCTATGTAGTCAGCTGGTCTCTGCCTGTCTGCGCCAACGTCCATCCTCAGACACTGTGGGCCCTGTGCGCTCGTGTTCCGCTGCCATGGCAGCAGGGGAGGGGTGGGGTGGTAGGAGCAGTGGCAGCTCCACCAGCAGCGGCTGCCTCAGTCTGCAGTCGATGATGAGTAGCTTTCTTCACCAGCGCAGTGAGGAAACTACTAACCAGCCGCAGCAGCAGCAGCAGCATCAGGTGGACCTGGAGCAGGACCTCAAACAACAGGCTTAGGCCTACTTGGACAGCACCCTGCCAACCGAGGTAGACAATCCCCTTGACTACTGGGCAACGAAACTTGACCTTTGGCCCCAACTAGCTGAATTTGCCCTTGAAAGGCTGTCATGCCCGGCCAGTAGCGTGGCATCGGAGCGCGTGTTTAGTGCGGCAGGAGGTATTGCAACTCCGCGGAGGACACGACTGTCCACCCAAAGTGTGGAGAGACTCACGTTTGTGAAAATGAATCAGGCGTGGATTAGTCTGGATTTCAAACCACCAGTTCCTGACACAACTGACTAAATCCGCCATGAATCATGCCCCAAACATGTGCCACTTTCAGGTCTCCTCACACTGCTGGTGTGTTCCATTTTTTGTCATAGGGTGCTGGCAGATTACGGGCCTCCCATAGCTGCTGCCAGGCCCCTAATCTGCCATGGGCCCCTATACCGCCTCCTCATGCTGCTGCCAAGTCCAGAGTCTCTCATGGGTCCCTGTACGGCCTCCCATTGCTGCTGCCTCCATCGCCACACTCTGCCATGTGCCACTTTCAGGTCTCCTCACACTGCTGGTGTGTTCCATTTTTTGTCATAGGGTGCTGGCAGATTACGGGCCTCCCATAGCTGCTGCCAGGCCCCTAATCTGCCATGGGCCCCTATACCGCCTCCTCATGCTGCTGCCAGGTCCAGAGTCTCTCATGGGTCCCTGTACGGCCTCCCATTGCTGCTGTCTCCATCGCCACACTCTGCCATGTGCCACTTTCAGGTCTCCTCACACTGCTGGTGGGTTCCATTTTTTGTCATAGGGTGCTGGCAGATTACGGGCCTCCCATAGCTGCTGCCAGGCCCGTAATCTGCCATGGGCCCCCGTACCGACTCCTCATGCTGCTGCCAGGCCCGTAATCTGTCATGGGCCACTGTTGTCGCTTGTTGGCATATTCCGCTCGTTCAGATGCTCCTTCTCCTGCTACTCCTCTTCACGGATTCCGTCAGCAGTCTTTCTTGGAATCCGTTTCCAAGAGACAACAGTTTGCGAGCACGCACCCGACGGTGCAGAAGCTGAACGTCCTCCTGTCCAAGTTGCTGCTGCCAGGCTCGTAATCTGTCATGCGCCCCTGTACCGCCTCCTCATGCTGCTGCCAGGTCCAGAGTGTGTCATGGGCCCCCGTACCGACTCCTCATGCTGCTGCCAGGCCCGTAATCTGTCATGGGCCCCTGTACCGCCTCCCCATGCTGCTGCCAGGTCCAGAGTGTGTCATGGGTCCCTGTACGGCCTCCCATTGCTGCTGCCAGGCCCGTAATCTGCCATGGGCCCCTGTACCGACTCCTCATGCTGCTGCCAGGCCCGTAATCTGTCATGGGCCCCTGTACCGCCTCCTCATGCTGCTGCCAGGTCCAGAGTGTGTCATGGGTCCCTGTACGGCCTCCCATTGCTGCTGTCTCTATCGCCACACTCTGCCATGTGCCACTTTCAGGTCTCCTCACACTGCTGGTGGTTTCCATTTTTGTCATAGGGTGCTGTATGGCCTCCCATTGCTGCTGCCTCCACCGCCACACTGTGGCTCCACACTCTGGTTTTGGCCCCGTGACTGCCCAAATGAGTGAAGTGTGCGGTGATTCTAAGATCGACGGCACTCATCTGCATGTCATACTGACTGACAGTATTATTTCTCTTCCCCAGCAGACTCCAAGGGCATTTAAATTAAAGGTACAGTGTTCTGCACTAATATTAAGTCTCTCTGAAGCCTAGAAACACCCTTTTTTAAGTTAAATTCACAGCGAATTTATTCGACTCGAATCGAATATTGTCCACGAATTCGCCGAATCAGTCGAATCGAATTTTTCATTTCTTCGCTCATCTCTAATTATCATCTAGAAAAATTGTTATCTTGTTTTTCATTATTTAGAAATATTGTATCGTGTATGATATTGGTATAGTATATCTTTGATCGTGTGTATCAATATCCATTCATCACCAGTCTTTTGCGTTTTGTGTTAATATATATATAATTTTTGTACATAAATAAATTTTTATATTTATCTATTATAAGGCAAATTGTGTGTGTATGGTACGAAATCATACTGGCCTAAAAGGATTCAAGGTATAATAATAAGTGGTGATCAAATTATCAAGGTGTCCAAATTATTGGTTCATAAAATATTTGCCGTATTTGACGGCTGGAGGCACTGTAATATTTCATCTAAGGGAAAGGGACACCGCCCTTTATAAGTAGAATAAATCCTTACATAAACCACCCCAGGAGAAGGAAGGAGAGGAAGGAAGGAATGAAGGGAGGGAGGAAGGTAGAAAGGAAGGATGGATTGAAGGAAGGGGAGGGAAGGGGGAAAGAAGAAAGGAATGAAGGTAAGGAAGAAAAGGGAGGGGAGGGAATGGAGGAACGAAGGAAGAAAGAAAATGGATGAAGGAAGGAATGAAGGAAGGGGAGGGAAGGAGGGGAGGGAGGGAGGAAGGAAGGAAGGAAGGAAGGAAGGAAGGAAGGAAGGAAGGAAGGAAGGAAGGAAGGAAGGAAGGAAGGAAGAAAGGAAGGAAGGAAGGGAGGAAGGAAATAAGGAGAGGAGAGGGAGGGAGAGCGAAAGGAAGGGAGAGAGGGAGGGAGGGAAGGAAGGAAAGAATGAAGGGAGGGGATGGAGGAAAGAAAGAAAAGGCAGGAAGGGAGGGAAGGAAGTAAGAAAAGGGAGGAAGGGAATGGATGGAGGAAGGAAGGAATGAAGAAGGGTGAGGGAGGGAGGGAGGAGGAAGGAAGGAATGAAGGAAGGGGAGGGAAGGGAAGAAGGAAGTAAGAAAATGAAAGGAGGGGAGGGAGGGAGGGAGGAAGGAAGAAAGGGAGGGAGGGAAGGAATGGATGGAGGAAGGGATGAAGGAAGGGGAGGGAAGGAAAGAGGGGAGGGAGGAAGGAAGGAAAGAAAAAGGAGGGAGGAAATGGATGAATAAAGGAAGGAAGGAAGGAAGGAAAGAAGAAGAGGAGGGGTGGAGGGGAGGAAGGGAGAGCGAAAGGGAGGAAGGGAGAGAGGGAGGGAAGGAGGGATGGAAGGAAAGGGAGGGAAGGAAGGAAAGAAGGGGAGGGAGAAAGAATGAAGGGAGGGAAGGGGGAAAGAAGGAAGGAATGAAGGTAAGGAAGAAAAGGGAGGGAGGGAGGGAATAGAGAAACGAAGGAAGGAAGAAATGGATGGAGGAAGGAATGAAGGAAGGGGATGCTTCACTGTAAGCACACTGACCAGGATGGGCTGTGCTCAGCCATCCCGATCAGTGTGCCCAACTTACAGGGAGGAGGGCCTGCATTGTAAACAATGCAGCCCTCCTTCCTGTCGGTGTTTGCCGGTAATCACCAGGCGATCCCGCTCCACACTCTGCGGTAGATCCCGACTTTGAAGTGACGTCAGCCGACAGCTGACTTTAGTTCACTAACAGCTGAAAACGGGTCACAGGAGTAAAGAACGGACTGCACTCCTGTGATCCACAGAAGTACAGCCAAAAGAGCTGTGCTTCTCCTGTAGGAATGGATGAGGAAGGAAGGAAGGAGGGGTGGGAGGAAAGAATGAAGGGAGGAGATGGAGGAAGTAAGGGAAGGAAGAAAAGGGATGGGAGGGAATGGATGGAGGAAGGAAGGAAGGAATGAAGGAAGAAAAGGGAGGGAATAGATGGAGGGAGGAAAGAAAGAAGGAAGGGTAGGGAGGGAGAGAGGAAGGAAGGAGAGGAAAGGAAGGGAGGAAGGAAGGAAGAAACGGGAGGGAATAGATGGAGGGAGGAAGGAAAGAAGGAATGGTAGGGAGAAAGGAAGGAAGGAAATGAAGGAGGGGAGTGAGGAAAGGATGAGGAGAGGATGGAGGAAGGAAGAAAAAGGGAGGGAGTGGATGGAGGAAGAGGTAGGAAGGAATGAAGAGGAGAAGGAAGGAGGAAGGAAGGAGGGAAGGAAGGAAGGGAGGAGGGATGGAGAAGGATGGGAAGGGGGGGGGGAAGGGGGCTGGAGGAAGGAAGAAAAGGGAGGGAGGGAATGGATGGAGGAAGGAAGGAAGGAAGGAAATGGATGGAGGACGGAATGAAGGAAAGGGAGGGAAGGAAGGAGGGGAGGAAGGAAGGGAGGAAGGAAATGAAAGGAGAGGAGGGAGAAAGGAAGGAAATGAAAGGGGAGGGAGGAAAGAATGAAGGGAGAGGGTGGAGGAAGGAAGGAATGAAAGAAGGGAGTAAGGGAGAAAGGAAGGAAGTATTGAAGGAAGGGGAGGGAGGGGGGAAGAATGGAGTGATTGAAGGACCAGGAGGGAGGAAGGAAAAATGAAGGGAGGGGATAGAGGAAGGAATGAAGGCAAGGAAGAAAAGGGATAGAGGGAATGGAGGAAGGAAGAAAGAAAATGGATGGAAGAAAGGAATTAAGGAAGGGGAGGAAAGGAAAGAAGGGGGGGATGAAGGAAGGAAGAAAAAGAATGGAGGAAATGGATGAAGAAAGGAAGGAAGGGGGGGCGTGTCCAAGATGGCGACTGGAGCGGCCGCATAATCCGGAGCTCTGGTGCCGAACTACCGAATCCGCTGGCACCCGTGCAGCAGCGGATCACAACGGGGCAGTGGAGGACCCTGGTGGCATCTCCTGCACCTGGGAGAGGGGCTCCGGATGACATTTCCGCCCTCCGTAGCGGCGGACATCCGCGGCCTGGTGCGACCCATAAGCCGGGGCTCCGGCGCCTCGCATCTGTACCCGCTGCCATCCGGGTGGTGGGGGATCACTCGGGGACATCCGAGGCACCCTCTGCATCCCCTGAGTCTGGGAGAGGGGTGCCGCTGTGTATTGTATTACTCCCCGTGGCGGCGGACATCTGTGGCCTATTCCACCTAACAAGGACCTCCTCTCATCCGGTCACAGTGAGTAGGGGGGCAGGTGGCTGCCAGTCATCAGATCCCCCCACAGTGATTTGGGGAACGGGACTCACATTTACTGCCCCAGAAACTGCCTTCCTCCATGGCCACGGCCCCTGTCAGGCTCAGAGGCCTACTGATGCCTTGATACTGCTCCGGAGGGTGGCTCCCTGGATCTGCCCTGGAGGGCCCTGTGCTCAGCATTGGAGGACCTCTGCTTCACGCTTGCCCCTCGTCCCTCTCGGGCCCTGGGGTGGGACCTGGTGCCATCATCCTGCTCCTGAGTGATATTTATGGTGGTTGCTGCAGCCTATGTCCTCTGCCCCTTCACGGCTTGCTAAATATTTTTACAATATAACGTTTTTGCGGACGAACCTGATAGCATTTATGTAACTACAACCCTAAACCTGTTTTGGGCGTTATAGGTCCCCTGGGGTTATTATCTCCATTTATTATCCAATTTCCAGTTGATCACCCCCAGGAGACTCCCTGTATGCCGTCCACCAAGAAAAAAAGGGAACAAGCTCAAAAGTCCCTCACGACATACCTACTTAAGGCACATGAGATTTGCGGCATGTCTCCAGTCAATACAGAGCGAGCATCCCTGTCCGATCCCACGCAGGATACCACAGCTCCTTCATTAGCCCTGGTCAGTGAAAATACACAGCAACTCACAAAGGGGGACCTGGAGTCTTGCTTGGAAACTATGTACGCCAAGCTGGCTGCCAAATTCCAATCAGAATTGCATAAAAGCACTAATATTCTCTCTCAGGAAATAGCCACATTGGGCTCCAGGACCGACCGCTTAGAAACCAAACATGATGAACTTAGCCTGGCCTATGGTGAACTTTCCAGAGATCATGATCATCTACAAACGGCCTTTTTACAATTGCAGGCGCAGGTTGAGGACCTTGATAATCGCAATCGCAGGAATAATCTGTGAGTCAGGGGAATTCCGGAGTCTGTGTCTGACCTCTCATTAACCATAACCAAGTTATTCAAGTCCCTCCTTCCGGATCGTGACCCTGGGTCCTTTGCCTGTGACCGTATCCATAGAGCCCTGCGCCTTAAACCTCCTAATGATAAGCCGCCTAGGGATATTATCCTGTGCATGAAGGATTTTCTGACCAAAGAAGACATACTCAGAGCTGCTCGCAATACCCTAACGATCTCCTTTGAAGGCTCAGTTTTAGAAATCTTTCCAGATGTTTCCCCGGCCATGTTGGAGAAGCGTAGAAAAATGAAAGAAGTTACAACTGCCCTGTTCTCAGCTCGTATCCGCTACAAATGGAGCTTCTCTTTTAAGCTGATAGTTCTACATAATGGGAGCACATATATAGCCACATCCCTCCCTGAAGGTAGAGAAATCTTGGCCAAATTGGGCCTGGCGGATGCCCCATCACCTCAACGTCCACCCTCCACCCCTCGTATCTCTCCCATTTGGCATACCCCATCTCCACGGAGGGATAGAAGGAGATTCAGACAAGAACCTGGTTGACAGGACCATTCTCACTTGCCTAATACCCATTGTTTTGACAGTCCTTAGTCCTGCCTGTTGTATATTATGACTATAACAAGAATTGGGATACAGGGATTTTGCTCATTTGTATCTCTTACATTGTCAGGATGTGCATTTTTGTGGTCACTGCTGTGATATTTCTGTAATTCTGAGAACTATGTGTGCCTTGCATTGATAGCTGGACGAGTTAAGGCTTAACAAGGGTCTTCGGACCCTCTTAATTACGCCCATTAATTCATGGTTTCACAACTCTTGGACACGTTACCCCACCCTGCCTCCTGACGTGGCCGGAGGTGTCGCCGCCCGACTGAGGGGTGGCAGCTCCGTTTTCCATGTTTTATGGAGACAGGGTCTGAGCCCATTTGGCCCTTTAATGTTTGAACTTTTTGTTTTATCAGGTATGGCAAATCGCCTGCCTGATCCATGTTCTTCAGTTACCCTCTCAATTGTAGGAGCTATTAAAGCTTCATTTCTATTGTTTTTCGTTTTTTTCTCTTTTCAAAACTTTAGTGCATGATGTTGGTATTGTGCCGGTCTGTGGACGTCACGACCCCCATGTTGGGGTCTGGATGTCCCTAGGCTGGTACTGCTGCCTGTAAATCTGTCTGATGTGGACTTGTGGGTCTTTATGTCTAGCCAAATAATTCTAGGAGATGTCTTTTCAATGTGTATTTTTATGCTGATAGTTGCAAACTTTGTATACTATGGTAATTCATTGTATTTCGCATAATGTCCAGGGTTTCAATTCGCCAAATAAGTGCAAAACAGCCTTTCTTCAATATAAGCGTCTAGGAGCTAAAATTATTTTATAACAGGAAACACATTTTGCAGCCGCAAAACACCCGACATATTTTCATAAATCCTATAGGCAGGGGTATTATACCTTACATTCCTCCAAGAGTAGAGGAGTAGCCATCTTTCTACATAATTCATTCCCCTTTGAGGTTCAACATGTGTATCGTGATCCAGACAGTAGGTTTATCATTCTTAAAGGCACCCTTTCAGGTCGAGAACTTACGATTGCTAATCTCTATGCACCAAATTCGGCTCAAACTTCCTTTTTTTCTAAATTTTTTGGTGTTCTGGATAGGTTTTTGTCCCCCCATCTATTGGTGGGTGGTGATTTTAATCTGGTGGCAAACCCTCTTTTAGACCGCAGCTCCTCCTCGCACTCTTCCCAGGCTTTCCCAAAATCCCTTACCAAGAAACTAGATGCCCTCCAGTTGGTGGACGCCTGGAGAGCGAACAATACGGGAGCCAGGGATTACACATTTTAATCTCACCCACATGACTCTTATGCCAGATTAGACTATATCTATTGTACCCCTATTTTACTAGCTAATTCTAGAACAGCTTGCATTCACTTGAGCCCCTGGTCGGATCACAGTATTATGGCCTTATCAATCACGTTTATAGGATTGGCACCTACTCCCTTCTCTTGGAGACTTAATGACTCTATGCGTACTGATATTGACTCTCGCCAAGAGGTGGTTACATCTACTCTGGAATATTTTCAATCTAATTCAACCCCTGATATATCCTCAGCCACACTATGGGTAGCCCATAAGGCGGTCCTACGAGGCCGACTTATTTCCATGGCTTCATCCAGAAATAGAAAACGATGGCAGCAAATACTACTTCTTACCCGAGAAATAGAAGCACACTATAGAAGTCATGTTGCTAATCCATCTCTACTTAATAAACAGTTATTGTCCCAAAAGTGTTTAGAATTGAATACTCTGCTTTCCCAAAAGAATAAAAGGCCCTCCGCTGGTCGAAGGCCTCGTTCTTATTACATAGCAACTCAGCATCTACTATGTTTGCAAGGAAATTGAACCACTCTCTGCGCCCCCCACATGTGTAAAAGTTACGCACTAACTCGGATGCTATCTCATCTCTACCTCAGGAAGTTTTGGGTATTTTTGAAAACTTTTATTCTAATCTACTAGCTCCTCCGCAGTCAGATTCTGTTCCTCCATCATACTCATGGCTGGATTCTATACCCCTCCCTGCTCTTACACCTTCTCAGATTGCTTCCCTTAATGCCCCCTGTACTTTAGAGGAAATAACTTGTGCGATTAGCGCGCTAAAACGCTCTACTGCACCTGGTCCTGATGGATTTACCGCTAGTTATTATAAACATTTTGCCTCTACGTTGGCTCCCTATTTGATAACTTTATTTAATGATGTTTTGCAGAGGGGTAAGTTCCCTGAGGAGATGCTATTGGCTAATATGTCTCTAATACCCAAACCACAGAAAGACCACTGTTTGCCACAAAACTATAGACCAATCTCAGTAATGAATAATGATCTGAAAATATTTAGCCGTATTTTGGCGGACAGGTTGGCCCCTATTATCTCCTCTTTGGTCTCTCCAGACCAGTCGGGTTTTATTCCTGACAGATTCATTACTGATAACATTCACCTCACTCTAAATGTTATTCAAGATGTCAATTTACATTCTAAAGAGGTTCTGTTGATGAGTCTAGACATAAACAAGGCCTTTGACAGTGTTCTTTGGCCCTATTTATTCTCCTTGCTACAGAAAATGGGCTTCAGTGACGGGTTTTTGGCTGGCATACACGCCCTATACGACTCTCCTAAAACAAGAATAAGGCTTCCTGGCTGTAACTCTGACTTCTTTACATTGGGTAGAGGTACCCGCCAGGGCTGTCCTCTTTCACCCCTTTTATTTGCACTGGTGTTGGAACCTTTGGCAGTGGCGATCAGATCACATTCGGATATTTCTGGCTACCCATTATTAGTTTCACATTTTAAAATAAGCATGTATGCTGATGATGTTATGCTTTTTCTTACTAACCCGTTGACTTCATTGCCTAATTTATGTGCCGTATTGAACGATTTTGCCATAGTGTCAGGTCTCACCGTTAATTTTACCAAATCGGTGATTATGCCTGTTAATGTTCCTGACTCCCTAAGTGTATCTCTCCGTAGTTCTTTCCCATTTCGTTGGGTCAAGGATCGGATATCCTATCTGGGGATTAATCTCACTCCCAGATACTCGGATATGTTGACTGCTAATTATCCACCATGTGTATCACGTCTCTCTATTCTATTGAAGATTTGGCATGGTTACCATATTTCCTTTCTGGGTAGAGTCACGGCGGTTAAAATGAATATTTTGCCCAAACTGCTTTATCTTTTTAGAGCACTTCCAGTTCCAGTCTCGAAAACGTTTTTGGACCACTTTCAGCGGACTATTAACAGTTTTATTTGGGGAAACAAGCATCCACGTTTTGCCTCATCTATTTTGTACCGCTCACAACGGACGGGAGGTCCCGGTCTTCCCAACCTTTGGCTATATTACCTCTCGGCTCGTTTTGCGCAATTATCACAATGGGCTACTATTAACTCTCAAATCCCATGGATCAAGTTTGAGTCTCAGTCAGTACACCCATTTTATTTACCGGGAATTTTATGGTCTAAAATCTCCCCTCGATCGCTTACTTTTCATAACTCCATAGTGACCCATTCACTGACACTTTGGTCCAAATACAAATCTAAATTGAATCTAGTCTCTCTTATTCCCCCAGGTGTTTCATTTTTTGGTGATCCTACTTTTGTTGCAGCTTTTTCTTCCCCTCAAATGTTTCGTTGGTGGTATGATCGATCCTTTATCAGATTATCCGATTTTCAAAGAGGAGGATCTTATATTACCTTTGATATGCTGTGCGTGTTATTTGATGTTCCTCTTCGTGAGTACCTTCGTTACCGACAGATTAGACACTTTTTTAATTCACACTTTGGCCTTATGCCATCTTCTCCGATTTCCTTTTTTGAACGTATCAGCCGTGCCTCTCCCAGGGGTAGGGGTCTTATTTCTGATCTTTATCACCAATTTTTGATCTGCCTTTTTCATACACCCCCTTTATACAGACAAAAATGGGAGGAGGATAGTGGTATCACTTTTTCAGATGAGGATTGGGATTCCATGGTGGATAACATATGCAAGAGTTCTAAGATCTCTTTCGGTTCGTGAGACGGCCTTAAGGTTTTAACCAGATAGTATTATACCCCATCCACAAACGTCACCTTTATGTTTCCGGGCTGTGGCCTCACAGGTACTTTGGTTCATATATTCTGGGATTGCCCGACCATATCTTTGATTTGGCGTAAGCTATCTGAGGTGGCTACCTCACTGTCGGGTACCCTGATACGATTGTCCATACAGACCTGTTTATTGGGGGCCCATATCCCAGGGGTCTCTGATGCCAATCTGAGATTGATACATACTATATGTATTGCCACTTTATGGTCTATTGTTTTACATTGGAGGTCCAATGCTGTACCCTTGGCCTCCGTTTTAAACAGAATTGATGCTGTAATGCTCATGGAACGCATTCATTATACCCTACTGGATAAGATGCACTTATATGATAAAAAATGGGAGTCATGGAGAGATTGTAGACATTTATTGCATAATTAACAACATTCTCAGTGAAAGTTGACTGACATATACTGTTCACAGATGTATCACTCAGCTTACCTTATCGTTTACGTATTGCATGCACTCGTAATTTACTCTTTTCTATTTCTTCTCTTTTTTATGTTTATATACTTTTCTGTATTGTACTTTTCAAAAGTGCCTTGTTTTTGCTGAAAGTATCACTTGAAAATGTACTGTTGTTTTACAGTCTACTCATATACAATAAAACCGTTTGTAAACAAAAAAAAGAAAGGAAGGATAGAAGGGGAGGGGAGGAAATGAAAGAGGGGAGGGAGGAAGGAAGGAAGGAAGGAAGGAAGGAAGAAAAAGGAGGGAGGAAATGGATGAAGAAAGGAAGGAAGGAAAGAAGGGGAGGGAGGGAGAGCGAAAGGGAGGAAGGGAGAGAGGGAGGGAAGGAAGGGGAGGGAGGGAAGGAAGGAAGGGGAGTGAGGGGAAGAAATGAAGGAAGGAAGGAAGGAAGGAAGGAAGGAAGGAAGGAAGGAAGGAAGGAAAGAAAAGAAAAGAATGAAGGGAGGGGGTGGAGGAAGAAAGAAAAGGGAGGGAGGGATGGAGGGAATGGAGGAAGGAAGGAAGGAAGGAAGGAAGGAAGGAAGGAAGGAAGGAAGGAAGGAAGGAAGGAAGAAAAGGGAATGGATAGCGAAAGGAAGTAAGTGAAGAGAAGGGAAGGAAGAAAAGGGAGGGAATGGATGAAGGAAGGAAATGGATGGAGGAAAGAATGAAGGGAGGGAGGAAGGAAGGAAGGAAGGAAATGGAAGGAAGGAAGGAAATGAAAGGAGGGGAGGGAGGGAGGGAGGGAGGGAGAGCGAAAGAAAGGGAGAGAGGGGGGTGGGGAAGGGAAAGAGAGGGGAGGAGAGGAGAGAGAGAGGAGAGAGAGAGAAGGGGGAGAGGGAGAGAGAGAGGGGGGGAGCGGGCGGGCGCGGTGGCGTCCCCCCGGGTGGCTCTGTTCCGCGTCTCGGGTTGGCTTGTCTCTCTGCAGTCCCACGCTCCCGCGAAGGTAGATTTAGAAGCATCACTGAGGGTCAGGGATGACTGGTGCAGGGGAGGGACAGTGACAGCACCGATCTCTCTTCATAGATTTCAATGAGGCAGCTGGAAGCCTCTGCCTCTCGCGGCTTTCAGCTGCTTCATTGAAATCCATGAAGGGAGAACAGTGCTGTCATTGTTCCTCCACTGCACCGATCACCTCCGACTTTGTTCCTGATACATATCATCCATGGGGGCGGGGTGTGTGCGATGAACACCCTGCACCCATGGATGATATGCCTCTCACCTTCCCACTGCCCACCGGCTCCATCACCAGCACAGTGTCTGGACCCATCACCCGACTCACTCTGCCCCTACTTGAAGTGACAGGTGAGCTACTTCTGGGTCGGGATCTGAGACTGCCTCCTCCTCTGCTCCCCACACTTTCACTGGACAGTGATCCTCTCATGGGCCCCCTACTGACCCCGGTCCCTCGGGCAATGCCCGAATGGTCAGTCCGCCCCTGTAAGCCCCACTTTTCACTGATCCTGAAACACAATACATAATGGACAGGGATGGACCACAAATATGTAAAAATAAAAACAGTGGCCTAATTGATATCCCAGGTACTAGGATCTCAAGAGGCTGCAAACAACTCCTCACTATAATATCCCTTGAAGCACGGAAAACCATCCTCCATAAGTGGATCTATCCAGAACTCCCCACTATTTCCTTATTTATATCTAAACTATCTTATGTTTTTCGCATGGACTGGATGGAGGCCTCATTACCACTTTCCCTCCAGTAGATTTTTCCCCCTTCCAGACCAGGCCATTTTTTGCTATTTAGCACTCCTCTATTTCAACTGGTAATTGCACGGTCATGCAATGCTGCACCCAGAAAAAATGTATGTCCTTTTTTTCACACGAATAGAGCTTTCTTTTGGTGGTATTTGATCACTACTCGGTTTTTATTTTTTGTGAAATGAACGAAAAAAAGACCAAACATTTTGAAAAAAATAAGATATTTTCTTCTTTCAGTTAAAAAATATATCCAATAAACTTAAAGTTAGTCATATATTTAGGCCAAAATGTATTACGTTACTTGTCTTTTGTTAAAAAAAACTCTCATACGTGTATATTAATTGGTTTGTGTGAAAGTTATAGCGTCTACAAACAATGATTTATATACTGTAATTTATGCAGCTTTTGCTTTCTGACTGACTATCACATTTCTTGAGATGCTAAAATGCCAGGGCAGTACAAAAACTCCCAAATGAGCCCTTTTTTGAAAGTAGACACCCCAAGGAATTAGCTGAGAAGCATGTTGAGTCCATGGAAGACTTTATTTTTTTGCCAGAAATTTTTGAAAAATTGTAATTTTTTTTTTTTTTACAAAAAGTTAGCACTTAAATGATATATTGCTCCCGTATGCCATGGGTATATGTTGAATAACATCCCAGAACACATTTGAGCAAAATCCTTTCTTGTAATAAAAGAGGTATAGACTCCAGAGAGAGAGATATCATTTTATCCCTGTACAAATCATTAGTAAGATCTCATCTGGAATATGCAGTTCAATTTTGAGCACCAATTCACAAAAAGAACATTAGGGAGCTGGAGAAAGTACAAAGAAGGGCAACCAAACTGATAAGAGGCATGGAGGATCTCAGCTATGCGGAAAGATTAGAGGAACTGAATTTATTCTCTCTTAAGAAGAGGAGGTTAAGGGGGGATATGATCAACATGTATAAATACATCAGTGGTTTATATAGTGAACTCGGTGTAGAGTTATTCACCCTGAGCTCATCACAGAGGACAAGGGGGCACTCTTTACGTCTGGAGGAAAAGAAATGTAATCTCTAAACACGGAAAGATTTCTTCACAGTAAGAGCTGTGAAAATGTGGAATAGACTCCCTCAGAAGTTGGTTCTGCCCAGCTCAGTGGATTGCTTTAAAAAAGGCCTGGATTCTTTCTTGGATACACATAATATAACTGGTTACTAACATTTATAGGTAAAGTTGATCCAGGGAATATCGGATTACCTCTCAGGGGATCAGGAAGGGATTTTTTCCCCTGCAGTAGCAAATTGGATCATGCTTTGCTGGGTTTTTGTTAACCTTCCTCTGGATCAACTGTGGGTATAGGATTATAACTTTATTTTTTTTTTGTGGTTGAACTGGATGGACTTTTGTCTTTTTTAAGCCAGACTAACTATGTATCTTTTTGCAAATATAGAACAAAGATCCTCCTGCGCTCTTAAGTAAAAAAGAAGGTGAAAATAATCACAGCAAAGCTGCTGACATCCTACCTAATACCATATAGGTCATAAGACAAGAAGAAAAAAATGATGGAGTGCTAATAAATACAAATGAATTATGAATACAAATAAATGCAATGATCATAAATGACATAAATGTGTGACACTAGATGATAAGGTCTATGCACTAGACCAAAAACGTGACCACACAAATATTAGTGACCCCAATCCGCATGGGGATAATGCAAACAGTGACCCCAAGTGCCCTAATGGGACACTACAATAGGAAGCAGACACAAAGGTGAATCCCTAATGAGGGTTCAAAAAAATACAAATAATCACACTGTGAAAATTCAGATCAATAAATCACAAGGTGCCACAAAGTGTCCAAAAGATAGTGCGGTGTTCTTCCTTTTTCATGCATGAAGTGGATGCAACGCACCCTCAGTGTGACCCGAAAAGAATAGCTGAAGTGGCCTCTCACCTCAAACTTCACAACCCTGCAGGGTCATAAAGCACATAACTCCCCTCTGGATCCTCAGCGTACCGCTCTAATGGCCAGATGATGAAAGTAGATGGTAGGCAGGGACAGGTCAGCAGGTGGATAAGCACTCTCAAACCCCACCACTCATATATCCATAAAGCAACAAGAGAACACAATCCCCATAGTGTAATATTGTTTTAATAATAAATAGTAAGAAACCAGTAGTGCACTCACATATTAGAAGCTTGTATCAAGGCAGAATCCACATGAGCGTGGGTATGCAGCATAAATCAGGGTAAAATCCACAATGCAGAGTACACAGCATAAAGAAAAAACATTTCTCATATTCAAAAATGGCACCACGCCGGAAGTAAGTCAATGCCGTCGACGCGTTGTGTCACATGACCTCGTGACTTCATCAGGTCCTGTCCATCAGGTCACGTGACACAACGCGTCGACGGCATTGACGTACTTCCGGCGTGGCGCCATTTTTTAATATGAGAAATGTTTTTTCTTTAAGCTGTGTACTCTACATTGTGGATTTTACCCTGATTTATGCTGCATGCCCACACTCACATGGTACAGGGTGCTGTGACTGGCCCCGTGTATCATGTGAGAGCTGTGGGCTAATCACAGCTCACCAGGTAGAGAAGCAGAATTGTTATGAATCAGATTGATTCATAACAGCTTTGTAAACATTGTTATTACGTGATCGCATAGCGAACACATGATCACCGGGTACTGTTCACTGGGATCTTCATTCACACAGAGGTCACGGGTGGGGAGCGCTGCGCGCCCGCTTGGGCACATCAGCCCCCCTTTGCTAGTACAGCCAGAGCAGCGTACTCGTACATTGGCAAGCAGTTAACCACCTCAATACCAAGCACTTTTATGCCCTTCCTGCCCAGACCAATTTTCAGCTTTCAGAGCTCTCACACTTTGAATGATAATTACTCAGTCATGCAACACTGTACCCAAATGAAAATTTTCCCTTTTTTTCACACAAATAGAGCTTTCTTTTGGTGGTATTTTATTAGCACTGGGTTTTTTATTTTTTGAGCTTAATATAAAAAAACTAAAAAAAAGCATTTTCTTCGTTTCTGTTATAAAATTTTGCAAATAAGTAATTTTTCTTCATAAATTTGGGCCAAAATGTATACTGCTACATTGCTTTGGTAAAAATAATCCCAATCGGTGTGTATTATTTGGTCTGTGTGGAAGTTGTAGAGTCTACAATCTATGGTACCAATCATTGAAAATTGAACACACCTGATCAAACCTGATGTAATGACGGCCTATCTTATTTCTTGAGACACTAACAAGCCAGGACAGTACAAATAACCCCCAAATGACTCTTTTCGGAAAGCAGACATTCCAAGCTATTTAGTAAGATGCATGGTGAGTTTTTTGAACCTGTAATTTCTTTTCCACAATTCTTTGGAAAATGAAGAAAGTAAATAAAATGTTTTTTTTTCACACAACTGTTATTTTAACAGATTATTCCTCTCACACGGCATATGCATACTTGCAATTTCACCCCAAAACACATTCTGCTGCTCCTCCTGATTATGGGGATACCACATGTGTAAGACTCTTCCACAGCCTGGCCTCATACAGAGGTTCAACATCCAAGTAGGACCTACAAGCACTCTGGAGGCATAAATTACACATCTCATTTCCTGACTACCTATCACATTTTTAAAGGCCCTGGAGCACCAGGACAATGAAATTACCCACACAATGACACCATATTGGAAAGCAAACACCCCAATGTATATTTTATGAGGCATAATGAGTCTTTTGAACATGTCATTTTTTTCCACGTTTTCAGAAAATGTGGAAAGAGAATGAAAATGTATTTATTTTTACACAAAGTTGTTCATTCATATGATATTTCATACACATAGCATGTACATACCAAAAATTAAACCCAAAAATACATTCTGCTACTCCTCCTGAGTATAGGGATACCACATGTGTAAGCCTTTTATTTACTTTCTTCATTTTCCACAATTCTTTGGAAAATGAAGAAAGTAAATAAAATGTTTTTTTTTTCACACAACTGTTATTTTAACAGATTATTCCTCTCACACGGCATATGCATACTTGCAATTTCACCCCAAAACACATTCTGCTGCTCCTCCTGATTATGGGGATACCACATGTGTAAGACTCTTCCACAGCCTGGCCTCATATAGAAGCCCAACATCCAAGTAGGACCTACAAGTGTTCTGGAGGCATAAATTACACATCTCAATTCCTGACTACCTATCACAATATTGAAGGCCCTGGAGCACCAGGACAATGGAATTACCCTTGGATGCCTGCCTATCTTCTGGGAGTGCTGCGCTGCTTGTACTCACCACTGTGCTACAAGTGATTGCCTGCAGATCTTCTGAACCTCTTTGCTTGGACTCTCTCCTCTTCAGAATCCGTTGCTGACCCACTGCTTTCAATTGGCTTATACTCAGAATCTGAGTCTGATAAAGAGAGTTCCCCGCTACTCTCATCCGTCATACTCAGTATCTGGAATCTTCCTTGCTGGTGTATAATTTTTTGACATTTTGATGTTCACTGGTACAAATGTTTATCAATGGTACAGATGTTAATTTGACACTGGTACACTGTGACAGATATTGAGCACTGGTAAACTATGACAGATATGGATCGGTGGTGCAGATGTGAATTTTACACCATGACGAATGTAGATCACTGAAACTGTGTGACATATATTGATCACTGGTACTGTGACAGATGTGGATCATGGGTACTGTGACAGATGTGGATCACTGGCACTGTGACATATGTGGATCACGGGTACTGTGATAGATGTAGATTACTGGCACTGTGACAGATGTGGATAACAGCTGTGGATCACTGGTACATCGACAGATGTGGATCACGAGTACTGTGACAGATGTAGATCACAGGTACGGTGACAGATGTGGATAACAGGTACGTGACAGATTTGGAAAACTGGAACAGTGACAGATGTGGATCACTGGTACTGTGACTGATGTAGATCACTGGCACTGTGACAGCTGTGGCTCACGGGTACTATGACAGATGTGGATCATGGGTACGGTGACAGATGTGGATCACTGGTACATGACAGATGTGGATCATGGGTACGGTGACAGATGTGGATCACTGGTACTGTGACTGATGTGGATGATGGGCACAATGACATATGTGGATCATGGATACTATGACAGATGTGGATCATGGGTACGGTGACAGATGTGGATCATGGGTACGGTGACAGATGGGGATCACTGTTACAGTGAGAGATGTGGATCACGGGCACAGTGACAGATGTGGATCACAGATGTGGATCATGGGTATAGTGACAGATGAGGATCACAGTACTGTGACAGATGTGGATCACTGGTACGGTGACAGATTTGGATCACGGGTACAGTGACAGATGTGGATCACGGATACTGTGACAGATGTGGATCACTGGCACTGTGACAAATGTGGATCACAGATGTGGATCACTGGTACTGTGACAGATGTGGATAATGGGTACTGTGACATATGTGGATCACTGGCACTGTGACAGATGTGGATAACAGCTGTGGATCATGGGTACAGTGACAGATGTGGATCACGGGTACTGTGACAGATGTAGATCACAGGTATGATGACAGATGTGGATCACGGGTACGGTGACAGATTTGGATCACTGGTACAAAGACAGATGTGGATCACTGGTCCAGTGACAGATGTGGATCACGGGTACTGTGACAGATGAGGATCACTGGCACTGTGACAGATGTGGATCACTGGTACTGTGACTGATGTAGATCACTGGCACTGTGACAGATGTGGCTCACGGGTACTATGACAGCTGTGGATCATGGGTACGGTGACAGATGTGGATCACTGGTACATGACAGATGTGGATCACGGGCACTGTGACAGATGTGGATCACAGATGTGGATCATGGGTGTGGTGACAGATGAGGATCAGAGTACTATGACAGATGTGGATCATGGATACTATGACAGATGTGGATCAGGGGTACGGTGACAGATGTGGATCACTGTTACAGTGACAGATGTGGATCACGGGCACAGTGACAGATGTGGATCACAGATGTGGATCATGGGTATAGTGACAGATGAGGATCACAGTACTGTGACAGATGTGGATCACTGGTACGGTGACAGATTTGGATCACGGGTAAAGTGACAGATGTGGATCATGGATACTATGACAGATGTGGATCATGGGTATGGTGACATGTGGGGATCACTGTTACATTGACAGATGTGGATCACGGACACAGTGATAGATGTGGATCACAGATGTGTATCATGGGTATAGTGACAGATGAGGATCACAGTACTGTGACATATGTGGATCACTGGTACGGTGACAGATTTGGATCATGGGTACAGTGACAGATGTGGATCACGGGTACTGTGACAGATGTGGATCACTGGCACTGTGACAAATGTGGATCACAGATGTGGATCACTGGTACTGTGACAGATGTGGATAATGGGTACTGTGACAGATGTGGATCACGGGTACTGTGACAGATGTTGATAATGGGTACTGTGACAGATATGGATCACGGGTACTGTGACAGATGTGGATAACGGGTACTGTGACAGATGTGGATAATGGGTACTGTGACAGATGTGGATCACGGGTACTGTGACAGATGTGGATTACTGGCACTGTGACAGATGTGGATCACAGGTATGGCAACCGATGTGGATCACAGGAATGGTAATAGATGTGGATAATGGGTACTGTGACAGATATGGATCCCGTGTACGGTGACAGATGTGGCTCATGGGTAAGGTGACAGATTTGGATCACGAGTACTGTGACAGATGTGGATCATGGTTACTGTGTCAGATGTAGATCACTGGCACTGTGACACATGTGGATCACTGGCATGTGACAGATGTGGATCACAGGTATGGTAACAGATGTGGATCAAAGGTATGGTAACAGATGTGGATCACGGGTACTATGACAGCTGTGGATCATGGGTACGGTGACAGATGTGGATCACTGGTACATGACAGATGTGGATCACAGGCACTGTGACAGCTGTGGATCATGGATACGGTGACAGATGTGGATCACTGGTACATGAGAGATGTGGATCACGGGCACTGTGAAAGATGTGGATCACAGATGTGGATCATGGGCATGGTGACAGATGTGGATCATGGATACTATGACAGATGTGGATCAGGGGTACGGTGACAGATGTGGATCACTGTTACAGTGACAGATGTGGATCACGGGCACAGTGACAGATGTGGATCACAGATGTGGATCATGGGTATAGTGACAGATGAGGATCACAGTACTGTGACAGATGTGGATCACTGGTATGGCGACAGATTTGGATCACGGGTAAAGTGACAGATGTGGATCATGGATACTATGACAGATGTGGATCACTGTTACATTGACAGATGTGGATCACTGGTACATGAGAGATGTGGATCACTGGCACTGTGACAGATGTGGATCACAGATGTGGATCATGGGCACGGTGACAGATGTGGATCATGGATACTATGACAGATGTGGATCAGGGGTACGGTGACAGATGGGGATCACTGTTACAGTGACAGATGTGGATCACGGGCACAGTGACAGATGTGGATCACAGATGTGGATCATGGGTATAGTGACAGATGAGGATCACAGTACTGTGACAGATTTGGATCACGGGTACAGTGAAAGATGTGGATCACGGGTACTGTGACAAATGTGAATCACAGATGTGGATCACTGGTACTGTGACAGATGTGGATAATGGGTACTGTGACAGATGTGGATCACGGGTACTGTGACAGATGTTGATAATGGGTACTGTGACAGATGTGGATCATGGTTACTGTGACAGATGTGGATTACTGGCACTGTGACAAATGTGGATCACAGGTATGGTAACCGATGTGGATCACAGGAATGGTAACAGATGTTGATAACGGGTACTGTGACAGATATGGATCACAGGTATGGTAACCGATGTGGATCACAGGAATAGTAACAGATGTGGATAACGGGTACTGTGACAGATATGGATCACGTGTACGGTGACAGATGTGGCTCATGGGTATGGTGACAGATTTGGATCATGAGTACTGTGACAGATATGGATAGTGGGTACTGTGACAGATGTGGATCATGGTTACTGTGTCAGATGTAGATCACTGGCACTGTGACACATGTGGATCACTGGCATGTGACAGATGTGGATCACAGGTATGGTAACAGATGTGGATCACAGGTATGGTAACAGATGTGGATCACGGGTACTATGACAGTTGTGGATCATGGGTATGGTGACAGATGTGGATCACTGGTACATGACAGATGTGGATCACAGGCACTGTGACAGCTGTGGATCATGGGTACGGTGACAGATGTGGATCACTGGTACATGAGAGATGTGGATCACGGGCACTGTGACAGATGTGGATCACAGATGTGGATCATGGGTGTGGTGACAGATGAGGATCATGGATACTATGACAGATGTGGATCAGGGGTACGGTGACAGATGTGGATCATGGGCACGGTGACAGATGTGGATCATGGATACTATGACAGATGTGGATCAGGGGTACGGTGACAGATGGGGATCACTGTTACAGTGACAGATGTGGATCACGGGCACAGTGACAGATGTGGATCACAGATGTGGATCATGGGTGACAGATTTGGATCATGAGTACTGTGACAGATATGGATAACGGGTACTGTGACAGATGTGGATCATGGTTACTGTGTCAGATGTAGATCACTGGCACTGTGACACATGTGGATCACTGGCATGTGACAGTTGTGGATCACAGGTATGGTAACAGCTGTGGATCACAGGTATGGTAACAGATGTGGATCATGGGTACTGTGACAGATGTGGATCATGGGTACGATGACAGATGGATCATAGATGTGGATCATGGGTATAGTGACAGATGAGGATCACAGTACTGTGACAGATGTGGATCACTGGTACGGTGACAGATTTGGATCACGGGCACAGTGACAGATGTGGATCACGGGTACTGTGACAGATGTGGATCACTGGCACTGTGACAGATGTGGATAACAGCTGTGGATCACGGGTACAGTGACAGATGTGGATCACGGGTACTGTGACAGATGCAGATCACAGGTATGGTGACAGATGTGGATCACTGGCACTGTGACAGATGTGGATCGCTGGTACTGTGACTGATGTAGATCACTGGCACTGTGACAGATGTGGCTCACGGGTACTATGACAGCTGTGGATCATGGGTACGGTGACAGATGTGGATCACTGGTACATGACAGATGTGGATCACAGGCACTGTGACAGATGTGGATCACAGATGTGGATCATGGGTGTGGTGACAGATGAGGATCAGAATACTATGACAGATGTATATCATGGGTACGGTGACAGATGTGGATCATGGATACTATGACATATGTGGATCAGGGGTATGGTGACAGATGGGGATCACTGTTACAGTGACAGATGTGGATCACGGGCACAGTGACATCTGTCACTGTGCCCGTGATCCACATCTGTCACTGTAACAGTGATCCCCATCTGTCACCATACCCCTGATCCACATATGTCATAGTATCCATGATCATGGGTATAGTGACAGATGAGGATCACAGTACTGTGACAGATGTGGATCACTGGTACGGTGACAGATTTGGATCACGGGTAAAGTGACAGATGTGGATCATGGATACTATGACAGATGTGGCTCATGGGTACGGTGACAGATGGGGATCACTGTTACATTGACAGATGTGGATCACGGGCACAGTGACAGATGTGGATCACAGATGTGGATCATGGGTATAGTGGCAGATGAGGATCACAGTACAGTGACAGATGTGGATCACGGGTACAGTGACAGATGTGGATCACGGGTACTGTGACAGATGTGGATCACTGGCACTGTGACAAATGTGGATCACAGATGTGGATCACTGGTACTGTGACAGATGTGGATAATGGGTACTGTGACAGATGTGGATCACGGGTACTGTGACAGATGTTGATAATGGGTACTGTGACAGATGTGGATCACGGGTACTGTGACAAATGTGGATAACGGGTACTGTGACAGATGTGGATTGCGGGTACTGTGACAGATGTGGATTACTGGCACTGTGACAAATGTGGATCACAGGTATGGTAACCGATGTGGATCACAGGAATGGTAACAGATGTGGATAACGGGTACTGTGACAGATATGGATCACGTGTACGGTGACAGATGTGGCTCATGGGTAAGGTGACAGATTTGGATCACGATTACTGTGACAGATATGGATAACGGGTACTGTGACAGATGTGGATCATGGTTACTGTGTCAGATGTAGATCACTGGTACTGTGACACGTGGATCACTGGCATGTGACAGATGTGGATCACAGGTATGGTAACAGATGTGGATCACAGGTATGGTAACAGATGTGGATCACGGGTACTGTGACAGATGTGGATCATGGGTACGATGACAGATGTGGATCATGGGTACGATGACAGATGTGGCTCACGGGTACTGTGACAGATATTGATCACAGATGTGGATCACGGGTACGGTGACAGATGTGGATCACGGGTACGGTGACAGATGTAGATCACGGGTATGGTGACAGGTATGGATCACGGGTATGGTAACAGATTTGGATCACGGGTACTCTGACAGATGTTGGTGACTGTTACGGTGACAGATGTGGATCACGGTTACTGTGACAGATGTGGATCATGGGTACAGTGACAGGTGTGGATCACGGGTATTGTAACAGATGTGGATCATGGGTACTGTGACAGATGTAGATCACTGGCACTGGGAAAGATGCAGATCACTGGTACTGTGGCAGATGTGGATCACTGGTACTGTGACTGATGTAGATCACTGGCACTGTGACAGATGTGGCTCACGGGTACTATGACAGATGTGGATCATGGGTACGGTGATAGATGTGGATCATGGGTACAGTGACAGGTGTGGATCACAGGTACTGTGACAGATGTGGACCACGGGCACAGTGACAGATGTGGATCACGGGTACAGTGACAGATGTGGATCACGGGTACTGTGCCAGATCAATGGCACTGTGACAGATGTGGATCACAGATGTGGATCACTGGTACTGTGAGAGATGTGGATAATGGTACTGTGACAGATGTGGATCACGGGTACTGTGACAGATGTGGATAACGGGTACTGTGACAGATGTGGATCACGGTTACTGTGACAGATGTGGATCACGGGTACTGTGACAGATGTGGATCACTGGCACTGTGACAAATGTGGATCACAGGTATGGTAACAGATGTGGGTCACAGGAATGGTAACAGATGTGGATAACGAGTACTGTGACAGATATGGATCACGTGTATGGTGACAGATGTGGATCATGGGTAAAATGACAGATTTGGATCACGAGTACTGTGACAGATATGGATAACGGGTACTGTGACAGATGTGGATCATGGTTACTGTGTCAGATGTAGATCACTGGCGCTGTGACACATGTGGATCACTGGCATGTGACAGATGTGGATCATAGGTATGGTAACAGATGTGGATCACAGGTATGGTAACAGATGTGGATCACGGGTACTGTGACAGATGTGGCTAACTGGTACGGTGACAGATGTGGAGCACGGGTACTGTGACAGATGTGGATCACAGGTACGGTGACAGATGTGGATCATGGGTACTGTGACAGATTTGGATCACGGGTACGGTGGCAGCTGTGGATCACAGGTACAGTGACAGCTGTGGATCACGGGTACAGTGACAGCTGTGGATCACAGGTACAGTGACAGCTGTGGATCACGGGTACAGTGACAGGTGTGCATCAGGGGTATTGCAACAGATGTGGATCATGGGTACTGTGACAGATGTAGATCACTGGCACTGTGACAGATATGGCTCACGGGCACTGTGGATCACTGGCACTGGGACAGATGTGGATCACGGGTACTGTGGCAGATGTGGATCAATGGCACTGTGACAGATGTGGATCACAGATGTGGATCACTGGTACTGTGACAGATGTTGATAATGGTACTGTGACAGATGTGGATCACGGGTACTGTGACAGATGTGGATAACGGGTACTGTGACAGATGTGGATCATGGTTACTGTGACAGATGTGGATCACTGGCACAGTGACAAATGTGGATCAAAGGTATGGTAACAGATGTGGATCACAGGAATGGTAACAGATGTGGATAACGAGTACTGTGACAGATATGGATCACGTGTACGGTGACAGATGTGGATCATGGGTAAGGTGACAGATTTGGATCACTAGTATTGTGACAGATATGGATAACGGGTACTGTGACAGATGTGGATCATGGTTACTGTGTCAGATGTAGATCACTGGCGCTGTGACACATGTGGATCACAGGTATGGTAACAGATGTGGATCACAGGTATGGTAACAGATGTGGACCATGGGTACTGTGACAGATGTGGCTAACTGGTACGGTGACAGATGTGGATCACAGGTACAGTGACAGCTATGGATCACGGGTACAGTGACAGGTGTGGATCAGGGGTATTGCGACAGATGTGGATCATGGGTACTGTGACAGATGTAGATCACTTGCACTGTGACATGTGGCTCACGGGCACTGTGGATCACTGGAACTGGGACAGATGTGGATCATGGGTACTGTGACAGGGTAATGTGTGGGCGATGTGCTTGTGTGTAACTCACAATTCAGCTCTGCTCGTCCTCACTCGTGGCCTCTGTGTGAGGAGAGGCAGAGCCGTTCACCTTGTTAAATATCTGTCTACTATTAGGCCTCATTCACACGGGTATACCTAACAGTACACAGTGTCTGCATGTGGGAATACATACCTGCACCCACACGGCGTCAAACTAGGACCAGCGACTGCGTCTGTGCAGCCACTGCATCCCAATAGACATGAATAGGACTGCCTGCATACGGAGGCATGGAAGATCTGTACATCCCATGCTGGCAATGACAGCTCTTCACAGGAGTGTACAGAAAACTACTCTGTGTGAATCAGGTATTACCCCTGGTTCACACCAGTGCATTTTTTATTGCTTTTTGCAGAAACGCACTACAGTCCATTTAACATGGTTTCCTATAGGACATATTCACATCTATGCTTTTTTAAGCTGTTGCGTTTTTGGAAAGGGTCAGGGACTATTTTAAAATGCAGCTACAGTAGAGTTCAATGGAGAAGCTGCTGAAATGCATGTAGTGTGTTTTTACCTCGTTTTGTATTTTGCATTTTTTTTTCAGCTTAGCAACAAAACATTTTCTACTTTAACAACAAAAAAAAGCTGAACAAAACAGAAGTAAATTACAAGAGGTTACTTTGGAAGGTGACTGCCTCCTTATTAGAATTGATTTAGAGGGTCCCTTTAAATCTGTTCCCCATAAACAGGGTAAATATGCGGCTTCAATTATCCAGCATTCTGTACATGGCAAGAGGCACAGAATAACAAGTTACCCCATTTTGGACTTTGTGTTACATGGAAAAAGATATTTGACTTGGAGATTGAGATCTAAAGGAAACCTACATACACACAGACCGGTCTCTGCTTTTTCACATCATTCACTGGAACACAAACTGGGGGTTATTAGGACTCATATTGGGCTGAGATGGTAACAACAAACAGAGAGGGAGGAATTTATCATTGTATTTGCATCAGAATTCTGGTGCAGTATACGTGGGCACACTGGCTGTCACCTATTTATCATTTGCAGAAGTTTTCATGTGCAGGTGTTGGAATACATTGTTCATTTTGAACTGACATTGATCTGACAGCTGATCCACGAAGTAAAGTGTAACTATTTGTGCAACATTTGTGCCCTATTTGTGCAGTTTCTGCACCAAATTTGATACAGCTGTACATCAAATTTAAATGCAAATTTCTGTGCACAAAATGCACTATTCTTGACCTGGTGGAGATCTGTAGGGCTGTTGTCATCAAAGTGTAATGAATGTGATTTAAAACTTGTACAGCCATTTTTCCCTTAGTTTTATATACTGTCTATTGGATCTGTATCGGAGAGAAAGAAATCATCAGTTTACTCTCCTCCCACAGAGATTGCTTGTGAGAGGAGAGAGAGTACAGCAGTACAGTGAGTGCCTTCAGTGTCTGTCACACAGTTTTAAACACACACACCAGTGCCAGCCAGCTTTCAGTGTCCCTGATCACTAGCCCACCAATGTAGTGTGAATAAACTATGAAGACAGCCACATGTCACCTGTCAGACCTGTCCCAGAGTCACCTGTGCTGCCAGGCACAGTGTACCTTATCACTACCGATACCAGACAGTGTCACCAGACCAGTGCTGCCAGCCAGTGTCCCTTATTGCAGTGACACCAGACCAGTGCTGCCAGCCAGAATCGGTAAAGCCGGAAATACTGTTCTGAATACCAGTCACACCAGTGCCAGTGTAAACAGAGCCAGTGTCCTTGACTGCAGACCAGTATACACTGACAGGGGCAGTGCCCCAATCACTGGCACACCAGTGCCAGTGTTAACAGAGCCTGTATCTCATATTGCAGTGATGCCAGACCATTATACACCAGTACCAGTGTCATAGTCGCTGCCACACCAGTGCCAGTGTCAACAGAGCCAGTTATCCAGATTGCAGCGATGCTAGACCAGTATACACTAGCACCAGTGTCTTGATCCTGCCAGTGTCAGCAGAGTTAATAAAGCCAACAATACTGTACTGATTGATAACCGCGCCAATGTCAGCAGCGCCATTCAACCCAGCATCAGTGTTCTGATCACTGCCACACCAGTATGGTTTCACCAGAACCTGATCGCCATGTCCCAAAAAAGGTTCACAAGTAAGGAGGCCTTTCAGACTCTGAGCATGACAGAAGAGAAAAGCAGGAAGCTCTCACTTTCATATTCAGATTCTAAATATGAACCTGTGGAGTAGGGGCGGACTGACAACTCATGGGGCCCCCGGGCAATAGGGGATCATGGGTCCCCTGTGTCCTTGCCCACACTCAAAAAAAGCCTATAAAAGGTACCAAGGGCATTTCATGGGGCCCCCTACTGACCCTGGGCCCTCAGGCAGTGCCCGAGTTCTCGAATGGTCAGTCCGCCCCTGTTGTTGAGAGCAGTGAGCAGTTCAGTAACCACATATTTATATTGGCCCTGGAGCCCTTACCTTGCCTCATTAGATCTAACCCTGATATTCGGGGCATTGATCCAGGGCCCCAATCATTAAAATATGTTTGTTCGCTGATCATCTTCTCTTAAACATAATGCAACCACATACTATATCACCTATTTTATTCTCCATGCTTAAACAATTCTCTAAAATCTCTGGCCTTACTATTAATGAAAACAAGTCTTCATCTCTCAATCACTCTCTTCCAGACTCCACCGTGGACTCCTTAACGTGTTACTAAACCCACAACAGTAAAATCAGTCTGTATATGCAATAAAGCATGCTTGTTATACTCACTGTGGAACCTAAAGGGTTAAGCCTCTGCATTGTGTAAAAAGGCTGTTTGATCCTGACTTCTCTGCTCCTCCTCTTGTTCAAATGTCCTCATCTTATCTCTTGATAAGACAGACTGAACCGTGCATGTGATCAGCACAGGGCCAATCAGCACAGTCCAGACAGAGATCAGGGGTTTTGCATCCTCCTAGAGCAGAAAGAAAACTCCTCCTACAAGCTTTAACCAGTGCTCTGCTGAACACCTATAGAAGTCACAAGATTGCTCTAACTCCTGATGAGAAAAGGTATTTAGCAGTTTATATTTACTAAAATAATTGCACTTCCATGTTCTGTGTACTGTGGGAGACCAGATATAGTGAATGCAGGGTCCTGGGCTTAGTATCACTTTAAGACAAAACTACAAGTTCACTTGACCTACTTCCCACCTAGTTACATATAGTTACATAGTTAGTCTGGCTAAAAAAAGACAGAAGTCCATCCTGATCAACTATTAAAAAAAAAAAGTTGTAATCCTACACCCACAGTTGATCCAGAGTTGATCGAATAAAACCCAGAAAAGCATGATCCAATTTGCTCCTACATGGGAAAAATTTCCTTCCTGATCCCCCCGAGAGGCAATCGGAAAACAGCGCTGTAAGAGTATAGTAACACAATGTTCACCTCCCAAGGAGGCATACCTTTATTGGTGCAGAATAAGCCATAAATGGGATGACGATAAAAACTAGGATAGTGCGGTGGACCGTCCTCTCCTCACTAGACCCAAGCGGGGAAAGTGGCTCAGTTGTGGTACGCGGCATGACGTCACTGCGACATGGGTGAGGGTGGAAGCTGGATCCTGGCCTTAAGATACAAGCAGAGCTGGTAACCGTGACAACACGTTTCCCGCACATTCGCTTTATCAAGTCTAAAAAATGTCCGGTTACCAGCTTTATTTGTAGGCGTTAAAAGGCACCTTTAACATTATAAAGAAATGCAGCTGAGCCAGCTGGGGATCTATCATGTACCTGGTGACAGAGGCCAATGGAGAGAGGGCTTCCCTTACGGCTAAGTTCCAGACTCCCCTGAAGGTGGGACAGCAGGAGTCAGGCTCAGAGTAGAACAGGTCGCCTGTGGGAGTGCTTTTTTGGTGGTCCTCCCAGGAGCACGGCTGATGTGCTGAGATGGGGCCTGCAGGCAGGGAGCGCCTGTGCGAGGTATGCAGGTCTTCCAGAGAACAGAGGATCACAGGATAACCAGTTCGAGCCAAAGTCGGGTGCCAGGTGGGGATGGGAGCAGATGTAGTCAAAAGGGATAGCCGAGGTCATACACAGAGAGCAGGAGAGAAGATCCGTTAGACAAGCCGGGGTTAAGTCGGGGTTAAACAGAGCAGACAGGTCCAGAAGCAAGCCGAGTCGTTAACAGGAAATCACAAGTCAGGATAGCAAGGTAACGAAGGTACTAGGGAGCCAGAGATCAACCAGCACCTGAGAGTAGTGCAGGGCTTCTTATAAAGGCCGTTTGGCGCCAAATTTGAGCCGATGCGAACTTCTGCGGCCATGCAAGGTACTGGCAGGGGTGCCAGGTCTCCTAACACCTCTGCCGAGGACAGAGCCCTGACAGGATCGCGGTGCTCCGGATATGACGTCACCGCAAGCCCATAGAACATTGCAGGTTGATCAAAGTTGGTTGTGATAAACACAGTGTTCCCCGCCATTTCCTGCACACCCATAACAAAGACTTTGGATGTTTGGAGGTCATGGCGATTAAACACGTAGAGATAAGATCCCTGACTGATAATGAAAGATTCTCTTTGTTATGCAAAAGAGAATCTTTTAGTCTTTGATGTTCATTTAATGCATCTATTTTCACATGAATTTTATTTTGTGATTATATGACTTGTTATTAGCCATGACTATTGCACCAGAGATAGGCTCGTCCACTTCCCCATTACCACCATTACCGTTCCGCACCAACCCCCTTCCCCTTAACCAATTATACTAACAAAAGACATAACACCAATTTTGGAGTAAATGGCCAACATGGCCTTTTATTAACAACTCAAGTTACAATACACCAACCATTCCTTATAACAGAAACCCACATAATTGTTGTTGGTCTTCGAAGGCACCCCAAAACGATCCGAAATGCACCTGCGGACAACCATATACACTAGGCCTCCAGCCGCAACCAACCAGCTCGGAGACAACCATACCGTCCGCAGTGCAGCACCACCACCTTCCAGTTAAACCTTGGTTAACTGGGAATGTCCCCGGGCATCCCATACCACGGATGGGTCCCACACCATTGTTGTTTACCTTCCAAATAAGAACCGCCTCCAAAGACCAACAACCGCCACCAACCATTCCTTATAACAGAAACCCACAGAATTGTTGTTGGTCTTCGAAGGCACCCCAAAACGATCCGAAATGCACCTGCGGACAACCATATACACTAGGCCTCCAGCCGCAACCAACCAGCTCAGAGACAACCATACCGTCCGCAGTGCAGCACCACCACCTTCCAGTTAAACCTTGGTTAACTGGGAATGTCCCCGGGCATCCCATACCACGGATGGGTCCCACACCATTGTTGTTTACCTTCCAAATAAGAACCGCCTCCAAAGACCAACAACCGCCCATGAACCAACATAATCCCCCCCTCTACCTGGAGGGACCCAAAACTCACCCAAACAGGGAGGGCGGGAGGGAAGCTCACACTCTTGCCGTCCAGCTAACTGACTCCCCCTCACAGAACCTCCCATCCTAAGGTGCAGCAAAACCCCACCTACACCAACCTCTACCAATCAGCTACCCCCCACTAACAATAACAAAATCCTCCTGGAGCTATCTTAACCCTTTCTGCTCTTCCTTCCCCCACTCTGGGCCTAGTCATGTATGCCCTGCGCTATTTCTTCTTTCTTTCGCTACGGGCATTTCTTGACTATTGCACCAGAGATAGGCTCGTCCACTTCCCCATTACCACCATTACCGTTCCGCACCAACCCCCTTCCCCTTAACCAATTATACTAACAAAAGACATAACACCAATTTTGGAGTAAATGGCCAACATGGCCTTTTATTAACAACTCAAGTTACAATACACCAACCATTCCTTATAACAGAAACCCACATAATTGTTGTTGGTCTTCGAAGGCACCCCAAAACGATCCGAAATGCACCTGCGGACAACCATATACACTAGGCCTCCAGCCGCAACCAACCAGCTCGGAGACAACCATACCGTCCGCAGTGCAGCACCACCACCTTCCAGTTAAACCTTGGTTAACTGGGAATGTCCCCGGGCATCCCATACCACGGATGGGTCCCACACCATTGTTGTTTACCTTCCAAATAAGAACCGCCTCCAAAGACCAACAACCGCCACAGCACGCTGGGTAAGCCCTTACCCATGCGTGCCACGCCACAAACGAACAGCCCGCTGCATGCCATCCTGCAGATCCAGGGACCATAAATCCGTCCCAACCGCATTCAAATGTACCCCATCGCACCTGAGATACCGCCAAGTATCCACCTCCAACTCCAAGCGCCAGACCACCAACCCCCCATGGTGACTAAAGAAACGCCCCACCTCTCTGTTAACCTTAATCCGAGCCTTGTTGAGCCTCTCTACCGACCGCGCCCAACGCCAAGAGGCACGGGCGACAATGTCGGACCACACCACCACCATCCCCGGATAAGCCCGTCGCAACTGAAGAAAGTCCAGCTTGACATCTCGCACCAGCTCCCGCTCAGCGTGCCTGAAAAAACACCCATGCCCCACTGGACGACGGGACAAAAATTCCCGAACCGCCCGCACTGGGCACACCAGCGAAGCCGGAAGAACGAAAAAACGCACCCGACCACCACGTCCCAATTGGTCCGTCTTAGACCGACGTACCAGCACCTCCACCCATTCACCGAAGCACCTGACTGCATCCACCAATAACCCCCCAAGAACCGATTTGGACGGGCTAACGAGCTCCCCAATACGCAACGCCCCAAAAAAGTCTACCGCAAAAGCCGCCCGAAATAAGCACACCTCAAAGTCCGAAGACCACCAATGCACAAACAAAGATCCCAACAACTCAAAAGACACCGGACGACGAGAATCCTTACATCGATGAGCGCTCCGGTAACCCCAGAGAGCCTGCCGAACCCAAAAAATCTTCAGTGAAATCCTGACACCCTTGCAACTTAAAGAAGAATGCCAAGCCCGCCAGTCGGCGATCCACCGCAGCAGCCGACACCCCCCGCTCAAAATTCCGCGCCACAAAGTACAATACCGCCAAAAACACCTCCGGCCCCCAGGGATCAATCTCAACCCGCTGTAGCAGATCCAGCCACTCCCACCAGACCCTAGAGTATGCAGACCAATTCGCCTCACTCACCGAACGCCGGATCCAGCCCGCAAGGACTCCAAGGCAATCTCCCACAGCCCGTCGGGACAAGGAACCCCGTGTTGCTCCGCCGCCGGCGCCACCTCTCGGAATTTGTCCCGCTGAAAGCGAGACAAAGCGTCAGCCACGGTGTTATCAACCCCAGGGAGACGCACCGCATGGAGAAAAACATTCAGACGCAGACAACGCAACACTAAATGGCGAAGCAAGGCCACCACCGGTCGTGAAGAAGCTGAGACCCGATTGATGACCTGAACCACCCCCAAATTGTCACAGTGACAACGCACGTTTAGATTTCGAAAATCCTCTCCCCAAACCTCAACCGCCAACACCGGAAAAAGTTCCAACAACACCAAGTTGCAAAGAAAAACCCGCCTCCCGCCAGGAAGCTGGCTACGAGGCCGTACTCCATCAACCCTGGAAAAAGCCCCATAGCCCGCCGCCGCCGCCGCGTCCCTGAACCATTCCAAGTCAAAATTGCTAACAGGGCCAGACATTCAGAGAGCCCGCCCAATTAAACGAATCCAAAAAGGTGTGCCACAAATGCAAGTCCTCCCGATGATCCCGAGTCAACCGAATCAAATGTAAAGGGGAGGTAATCCCTGCCGTCGCCGCCGCCAACCGGCGGCAGAACACCCGATCCATGGGCAGAATCCGACAAGCGAAGTTAAGTTTTGCCCAACAACGACTGTAAGGCCCGCAGCTGAATTTTTCGCTTGCCCCAGCACCCCACGTAGTTCCCCTTGTAGAGCCACCAGCTTAACCTCAGGCAAGCGGTACTCCATCGTGCCGGAATCCAAAACAATGCCCAAGAAAGTCATCTCCATAGCCGGGCCCACAGTCTTATCCACCGCCAGAGGAACCCCGAAACGTTCAGCAAAGTGTTGCAAAGTGGCCAGCAAAAACTGCACATACACCGGAATCTGGCGGACCCACGCAAAGAAAATCATCCAAATATTGGATGACCGAATTCACCCCTGAGACTTCCCGCACCACCCACTCCACGAATGAACTGAACCTCCCGAACAAAGCGCAAGATATAGAACACCCCATAGGAAGGCACTTATCAACGTAAAAATAGCCCTGCCAATGACAACCCAAAAAACGAAAACTGTCCGGATGGACTGGCAACAGCCGAAAAGCCGACTCAACGTCCGATTTCGCCATGAGCGCACCGCGCCCATACCGACGGACCCAGAAAACAGCCACATCAAAAGACGTGTAAGACACCGAACATGACTCCGAATCAATAGCATCATTCACCGACCCCCCCTTAGGAAAGGACAGGTGGTGAATTAACCTAAACGCATTCGGCTCCTTCTTGGGCACAACCCCCAAGGGAGAAACAACCAAATCCGAAAACGGAGCGCAAGCAAACGGACCCCCCATGCGTCCCAACCCCACTTCCTTACGCCACTTAGCCGAAACCCCCTCCTCATGCCGCAAGGCCGACCGCAAATTCCGAGCTAAGGGAGGAATCAAAGTCAAAGTACACGGGATGCGAAAACCCTCCGAAAAACCCGCCGTCAGCAGCACTGCAGCTGCGCGATCAGGATACCTCTTTAAGAAAAGCCCCATCCTTTCCACTCGCACCGGAGTCGTCCCTCTTACCAGCATGCTCTCCGGAAAGGCCTCGACCCCGCTGGAAACAGCGCGACAAGGGATGGGAGCCCCCGCACCCGGAACATTTGTGCCTAAAACGGCAAGACCCACCAAATCAACACGTCCCCTCTTGGAACTGCCAGAAGAACCCCTGACGCCTGGAGGCCGATTGTCCCGGGGAGAACGAACCGCCGGCCCCGCTCTGAAAAAACAAACCAGGGGCCCTCGCCGGTGTCATGAGTCGCATCCAGAGGCCAACGTCCTTATGATCCCAACGCAACGACTGGCGAACCGCCCTCCGCTGCCTAAACTGCTCAACGTACCGAAGCCACGCAGTACCCCCAGAAACCCTGTGAGCCTCACCAATGGCATCAAGGTAACAGAACAGTGCCGAGCAATGTTCAGGAGCCTCCTCCCTAATCACACTAGCCATGATCGCGAATGCCTGCAACCAATTTGCAAAGGTACGCGGGATAAAACGAAAACGCCGCTGCTCCGCTTCCACCTGCCTACTCTCGTCAACCCGGGACCCTTCAAAAGGAAAACGCTCCAAAGGCAAGAGTGAGAATATATCAACGTACTCCCCACTCCAAAGCTACTCCCGTACCTCCGACTGTAAATGCGCACCCAAAGGGCCCTCAAAACACACGTACACTTCGCCCCTGGCCGAGTCCGCCAAGCCGACAGGCCCGGACACCCTCGAATCCGCACCCAACACCGCGGAGGGGGCCGCAGAACCCCGATCACCTGTCGTGGCCGGAACAACCCCTAGCCCAGACCCCGGAGGAGAAGAGACCCCCGGACGCCGCACGTCCCCGCTGTCCTGTACAAGAACCCCGAAACCTTCCCCACCATCCGGCGGGAGCCACGCAGAAGCAGGCCCAGGCGCCCCACTCAAGACGCCGCAACAGGTCCCGCAAACCGGAAATCACATCACCGAGACCCCCACCCATACCCGACGGGGGAACGCCGACAGTGCACGCCGCAGAGGCCGCGCCCACCGTAGCGGCCCTACCACCCCCCAGCAGGTCCCGTAACGCAGAAGAAAAAGAGATAGACCCCAGAACAGGTAACTCACCAGGCTGCCCAGGAGATGCCCCTTCAGCCGCGTGCTCACGATCCACCGTTGTAGAGCGGCCAGCCGTCGCCCCCGCATCGGGTTCCGACAGCTCGCCCTCCGACCTCTCGTCCTCCGCACGCTGTTCAGATGGCCTCCCGGTCCCAGGAGCCACGGGTCCTGCTGGTCTGTGCCGCTCACGACTCCGCCTCCCAGCACCAGACACGCTCACCGCCGTCCCTGGGCTCCGACCTGCAGCACTGCCAGCTGCCCTCCGCCCAGCTCCAGTCTTCCGCTGATGCTGCTGTGGAGCAAGAGCACCAGACCGTCCAGGGGGCCCGCCGGCCGCAGCAGTAGACAGCCCAGCAGCCGCAGAACTCCCTGCTGCACTCCGTCCAGTGCCGATCCCACGCTGCTGCCTCACTGGAGCCGGAGCCCCAGACTTCTCAGGGGGCCCGCCGGCCGCAGCAGGAGACAGCCCGGCAGCCGCAGCTGTGCGCCTCCCACGCAGGGCTCCCTCCCTGACCGGCACCTTGTCAGTGGAGGAGCCGCAGATTCTGCTTCTGCCTCCATGCCGTGTGGGCGGGGGGGAGGGGCTTCCCCCGCACGAGGCCCCGCCCACTGAGCTCCGCCGATGGCGGGGATTCCTCCCGGCTTCCCCGCTAGCAGAGGCAAGGGAGCGCCCTGCAAGCGGAGCCGGAGGGGCCCGAGCGGGGCTCCCATGGTGGTGCTGAGCTCTGGGAGGGGGGGGGGGAGCCCGGGCTAAAGCGTTCCGGAGGCCTAGACCTCCGAGCACGTGGGCCCTCCCGCCCCCCTGCTGCAGGTGATGAGCCCGGATCCTGCAAGAGATCCGAGACACGGCTCTGCAGCCAGTCCATCCCCCTGTCCTCCGCTGCCTCCCGCAGCTGAACCAAAAGGCCGTCCATGGCAGGGCTAAAGGTGGCCTGAAGCAAGGTGTGCTAAACAGACACCAAGCTCACACTCTTGCCGTCCAGCTAACTGACTCCCCCTCACAGAACCTCCCATCCTAAGGTGCAGCAAAACCCCACCTACACCAACCTCTACCAATCAGCTACCCCCCACTAACAATAACAAAATCCTCCTGGAGCTATCTTAACCCTTTCTGCTCTTCCTTCCCCCACTCTGGGCCTAGTCATGTATGCCCTGCGCTATTTCTTCTTTCTTTCGCTACGGGCATTTCTTCATTAGCTTTTGAGGTTAATGGATTTTTACAATTTTTCATGTTTTTATATCATGTAATTTTTTTCCTGTAAGTTTTAGATGATTGCATCACATATTTTTAATATTTATTCATTTATTGTCGTTTGTTGTTTACAGACATTAATGCTTAGCAAGGTGCATTGACTCATTTTATAATGTCATTTTGATGAGCCAAAGTAGTAAGTGTCTCCAATATAATACTTTTAGCTTTATAACATATGCAATATAGAATATATTTAATAAAATATACACATTTTTATTTCTTTTAAATTCTTCAGCAATATTGGCAAACAAAATTCATATTTATATTTATTTTTATTTATGTTTACATATGTTGTTGTATCCCTTATAATGGTAAAGGTGCCGTGCAGGGGGATTGTCCACTCCGCTTCCTGTTCTTTTCCTCCCCTTTGTTGTCCCTGCCCGCCTTCCGTGTGCTTTTAACTCATATAAATAAAGCTGGTAACCAGGAATTCTTTAGACTTGATAAACCGCATGCGCATGAAACACGTTGTCATGGTTACTAGCTCTGCTTGCATCCTAAGGCCAGAATCCAGCTTCTGCCCTTACCCATGTCGCGGTGACATCATATCCGAAGCGCTGCAATCCACATTTTATTGTCATCCCATTTATGGCTTAATCTGCATTCATAAAGGTATACCTCCTTGGGAGGTGAACATTGTGTTACTGTACTCTTAAAGCACTGTTTTTTTTGGGCTAACATTCTTCACTCCTCATAGTGTTTATCAGCAGCAGTGAGTAGTAACCCCTTATGGTTGAACATTTGCTCTTTGACTCTGCTTTATTCCACATTTTCACAGCTCTTATTGTGAAGAAACCTTTCCGTGTTTGGAGATTACATTTCTTTTCCTCCAGACATAAAGAGTGCCCCCTTGTCCTCTGTGATGACCTCAGGGTGAATAGCTCTACACTGAGTTCACTATATGAACCACTGATGTATTTATACATGTTGATCATATCCTCCCTTTAATCTCCTCTACTCAAGAGAGAATAAATTCAGTTCCTCTAATCTTTCCTCATAGCTGAGCTCCTCCATGCCTCTTATCAGTTTGGTTGCCTTTCTCTGTACTTTCTCCAGTTCCCCAATGTTCTTTTTGTGAATTGGTGCCCAAAACTGAACTGCATATTCCAGATGAGGTTTTACTAATGATTTGTACCGGGGTAAAATGTTATCTCTCTCTCTCTGGAGTCTATACCTCTTTGAATACAAGAGAGGATTTTGCTCGCTTTAGAATCCACAGCTTGGCATTACATGCCATTATTAAGCTTGTGATCTACCAGAACCCCCAGATCCTTCTCCACCATTGATTCCCCCAGTTGTACCCCCCCTAGTATGTATGATGCATGCATAATATTAGCCCCCAAGTGCATCACCTTACATTTATCAACATTGAGCCTCATTTGCCACATAGTTGCCCAATTAAACAGTGCATTGAGGTCGGCTTGTAAGTTGAAGACATCCTGTAAGGACGTTATTCCACTGCACAGCTTGGTGTCATCTGCAAAGACTGAAATGGGATTTTTAATCCCAGACCCTATATTGTTTATAAATATATTAAAAAGTAAGAGTCCCAACACTGAACCTTGGGGTACACCACTGACAACCCTAGACCATTCAGAGTATGAATCATTAACCACTACTCTCTGAATACGATCTTTAAGTCAGTTTTCTATTCATTTATATACATATTTTTCCAAGTCTTTAGATTTTACCTTACACATTAGCCGTGTGTGGGGAACTGGGTCAAATGCTTTTTCAAAATCCAAGTATACCACGTCCACTCTAGATTATTTTGTAAAGGGGCCTACATGCTCGGACCGGATCTTTTTACTATTAATATAATTGAAGAATTGTTTGGGGTTGGTCCTGCTATCTTTTGCAATCTGTTGTTCGTTTTCAATTTTTGCAGCCTTTATTTCTTTTTGCATATTCTGTTATATTCTTTGTAATGTTTAAATGATGAAAGCGTTCCTTCATTTTTATATTTAATAAAAGCTCTTTTTTTATTATCTATAGCTTTTTTAACTTTGCCGTAAGTCACATAGGTTTGATTTTTAGCCTTTTAAACTTGTTGCCCATGGGAATCTATTTTGTAGTGTGTTCACATACAGTCTTTTTGAAGAACTCCCATTTCTGTGTTGTGTTCATTGATGCCAATATTCCCTCCCAGTCTAAAGCTGGCCATACACGTATAGATTTTCATTGAACAATTTTCGTTTCAAGAAAATTTGTTTTATTTTCTAACCGTTAGTGGGGTCAAATCAATGTTTGTTTTCAACAGCAGTGACAGGAAAATTCGAAGGGGCAGGAATGAAAACTTTTCTTGATCATACTAATTTTTGGCCAGTGTATGTGGTTATTGTTCAGAAATTACAGTCATTTTAAAATCAAATGTTAAAAGCAAAAGACAATTTTCAAATGACATTTGTCCATTCATCAAATGTTCAAAGAATTTCCATACAGCTTTTCTTACAAATATTCTTGCCCAAAAATCTACACGTGTATGGCCAAACTTATGCCTCATACACACTAAAAGAAAATCAAACAAACATATTCGTACGCCGAACAATCGCGCAATTTTCTGATGGTGTGTACATAATTTTCGACAGCCGATTCAGACCTTCTGAACAAATATTACCGAAGGGACCCACAGATAAATTTTTGTCGTACGGGAACAGAACGAAAGATGTTCGTTTAATGTGTACTGTTTTCGTACGAGAAAAATTGGATACAAAAGACCACGCATAATCGGAAGCTGCTGATGACCAGGAAGAACCTGAAGAAAATAAACATCATGGAATAATCGTAAGCATTAGAGCCATTAATGTCAGTAAACAGTTGTCTTCAGCCCGCCCACCCCCCACACCCAAAAACCAAAAATTACATATGCCACTGTATCACAACGACTGTGTGTGTTTGCATGTTGTTGTAAAAAAAAACACAAATAAAAATGATATATTTTCAACTGTAGCTTCACGTTAGGGTGTCTTCAAAAGAGACTTTTTAGATGAGATGACGCGTCCAAATTGGTAAAGAAAGGTGCATTTATTACACTGCAGTGGAGATCATATAGCATACAAAAGTTCACCTCATGTGAGATGAACTAAGGTAATACAAAGTATATATCTGTCTCTTTAAACTTAGACTATTACATATATAGACATAACGTATAGGCGTGATCGTACTGAGTTTCAGGCGTGGTCATATAGTTTTAATCCAATCAAATTTCATATGCTTAACAGCAAACTCAGAGTTAAATGTAGGTTAATAGTTCAAATAAGTCCAAAAGTAGACGGTTTCTGGTTCAAGCTGGTTTGACCATAAGATGCTTTTCTTAAACTTGAAAAAGGAAGTTAACCTTTAAATCCAGATGTCTCATACTTCAAATCACATTTCCTGAGAAGAAAAGAAGGAACTACAGTAAAAAGTCTTATAAGTATATATGTATATTAGAACATTAACTATCAGACCCCCATAATTCTACTCAATTCCCTCCTCTTGACCCCCCGGTTGGGGGTCACCACTATGTTCCCTACCTAATATGACACCAGAAAGTCCACAGTGTTACTTCACTACTAAAAGTGGGGTAAAATGGCTTCTGAGGTTGTATGTGGATACTTACAGTATAAGCTTTACCCATTCACAACACTTATTTGGCGCCATATTACATCTACTAGGTTAACACTCTATGTCTCTCCTTGGGGTCATCTTCCTCAGTTTAACTGTCATTGTAGTAATCTTTTGTTTTCCACACTTAGTACACCTAAAAAAAACAAAACAAAAAAAAAAACAAATGGCCAATATACAACTGTGGTTCCTACGAGCAACAAGACTTTTATTTATTAGCGAAAAAGAAGAAAAATCTTAGAATTAAATGCACAACAGACTAAATATATACAGTCAGGTCCATAAATATTGGGACATCGACACAATTCTAACATTTTTGGCTCTATACACCACCACAATGGATTTGAAATGAAACGAACAAGATGTGCTTTAACTGCAGACTGTCAGCTTTAATTTGAGGGTATTTCCATCCAAATCAGGTGAACGGTGTAGGAATTACAACAGTTTACATATGTGCCTCCCACTTGTTAAGGGACCAAAAGTAATGGGACAGAATATTAATCATAAATCAAACTTTCACGTTTTAATACTTGGTTGCAAATCCTTTGCAGTCAATTACAGCCTGAAGTCTGGAACGCATAGACATCACCAGAAGCTGGGTTTCATCCCTGGTGATGCTCTGCCAGGCCTCTACTGCAACTGTCTTCAGTTCCTGCTTGTTCTTGGGGCATTTTCCCTTCAGTTTTGTCTTCAGCAAGTGAAATGCATGCTCAATCGGATTCAGGTCAGGTGATTGACTTGGCCATTGCATAACATTCCACTTCTTTCCCTTAAAAAACTCTTTGGTTGCTTTTGCAGTATGCTTTGGGTCATTGTCCATCTGCACTGTGAAGCGGCGTCCAATGAGTTCTGAAGCATTTGGCTGAATATGAGCAGATAATATAGCCCGAAACACTTCAAAATTCATCCGGCTGCTTTTGTCAGCAGTCACATCATCAATAAATACAAGAGAACCAGTTCCATTGGCAGCCATACATGCCCACGCCATGACACTACCACCAACATGCTTCACTGATGAGGTGGTATGCTTAGGATCATGAGCAGTTCCTTTCCTTCTCCATACTCTTCTCTTCCCATCACTCTGGTAGAAGTTGATCTTGGTCTCATCTGTCCATAGGATGTTGTTCCAGAACTGTGAAGGCTATTTTAGATGTCATTTGGCAAACTCTAATCTGGCCTTCCTGTTTTTGAGGCTCACCAATGGTTTAAAAATTGTGGTGAACCCTCTGTATTCACTCTGGTGAAGTCTTCTCTTGATTGTTGACTTTGACACACATACACCTACCTCCTGGAGAGTGTTCTTGATCTGGCAACTGTTGTGAAGGGTGTTTTCTTCACCAGGGAAAGAATTCTTCCGTGGTCTTCCAGGTCTTTTGGTGTTGCTGAGCTCACCGGTGCGTTCCTTCTTTCAAGAATGTTCCAAACAGTTGTTTTGGCCACGCCTAATGTTTTTGCTATCTCTCTGATGGGTTTGTTTTGTTTTTTCAGCCTAATGATGGCTTGCTTCACTGATAGTGACAGCTCTTTGGATCTCATCTTGAGAGTTGACAGCAACAGATTCCAAATGCAAATAGCACACTTGAAATTAACTCTGGACCTTTAATCTGCTCATTGTAATTGGGATAATGAGGGAATAACACACACCTGGCCATGGAACAGCTGAGAAGCCAATTGTCCCATTACTTTTGGTCCCTTAACAAGTGGGAGGCACATATGCAAACTGTTGTAATTCCTACACCGTTCATCTGATTTGGATGTAAATACCCTCAAATTAAAGCTGACAGTCTGCAGTTAAAGCACATCTTGTCTGTTTCATTTCAAGTCCATTGTGGTGGTGTATACAGCCAAAAATGTTGGAATTGTGTTGATGTCCCAATATTTATGGACCTAACTGTACATTTCTTTAGTACTTCTAAAGTTATAATTAGAGATGAGCGAATCGAACTTGGCGAAGTGGAATTTGTTTCGAATATTAGGAAAAATTCGATTCGCGCCGAATCCGAAAATTAGCAGACTTCGGATGCGCGAATCGAAATTTTTCCAAAAATGGCGGCGACATGTGTGGCGACAGAGCGGGGATCTCTGGGAAGGCGCGCAGACAAGGTGCGCTGACCCATAATGCATTCATTCATGACATGAGATCGCATTAGCCAATCAGCAGCCAGCCAGCCAGCACTGTGTAATGGTGGAGCTATAAATTGCGGCCATCTTACAAATCTCCATTTGCCTCCGGTCATTCAAGAGAGACAGACCTCTCTGTATTAGGGACAGAGTTAGGGCCACAGATACTTTAGGGACACAGAATCGTTACTTAGGGACACAGAATTGTTACTCAGGGAAACAGAACTGTTACTCAGGGACACAGAACTGTTACTCAGGGACACAGAATTGTTACTCAGGGACACAGAACTGTTACTCAGGGACAGACACAGAATTGTTACTCAGGGACACAGAACTGTTACTCAGGGACACAGAACTGTTACTCAGGGACACAGAACTGTTACTCAGGGACAGACACAGAATTGTTACTGAGGGACACAGAATTGTTACTGAGGGACACAGAATTGTTACTCAGGGACACACACAGAATTGTTACTGAGGGACACAGAACTGTTACTCAGGGACACAGAACTGTTACTCAGGGACACAGAACTGTTACTCAGGGACACAGAATTGTTACTCAGGGACAGACACAGAATTGTTGCTGAGGGACACAGAATTGTTACTGAGGGACACAGAATTGTTACTCAGGGACACAGAACTGTTACTCAGGGACACAGAACTGTTACTCAGGGACACAGAACTGTTACTCAGGGAAAGACACAGAATTGTTACTGAGGGACACGGAATTGTTACTGAGGGACACAGAATTGTTACTAAGGGACAGACACAGAATTGTTACTGAAGGACACAGAACTGTTACTCAGGGACACAGAACTGTTACTCAGGGATACAGAACTGTTACTCAGGGACACAGAATTGTTACTCAGGGACAGACACAGAATTGTTACTGAGGGACACAGAATTGTTACTGAGGGACACAGAACTGTTACTCAGGGACACAGAACTGTTACTCAGGGACAGACACAGAATTGTTACTGAGGGACACAGAATTGTTACTGAGGGACACAGAACTGTTACTCAGGGACAGACACAGAATTGTTACTCAGGGACACAGAACTGTTACTCAGGGACACAGAACTGTTACTCAGGGACACAGAACTGTTACTCAGGGACAGACACAGAATTGTTACTGAGAGACACAGAATTGTTACTGAGGGACACAGAATTGTTACTGAGGGACACAGAATTGTTACTCAGGGACACACACAGAATTGTTACTGAGGGACACAGAAAAGTTACTCAGGGACACAGAACTGTTACTCAGGGACACAGAATTGTTACTCAGGGACAGACACAGAATTGTTACTGAGGGACACAGAATTGTTACTGAGGGACACAGAATTGTTACTGAGGGACACAGAACTGTTACTCAGGGACACAGAACTGTTACTCAGGGACACAGAACTGTTACTCAGGGACACAGAACTGTTACTCAGGGACAGACACAGAATTGTTACTGAGGGACACAGAATTGTTACTGAGGGACACAGAATTGTTACTCAGGGACAGACACAGAATTGTTACTGAGGGACACAGAACTGTTACTCAGGGACACAGAACTGTTACTCAGGGATACAGAACTGTTACTCAGGGACACAGAATTTTTACTCAGGGACAGACACAGAATTGTTACTGAGGGACACAGAATTGTTACTGAGGGACACAGAATTGTTACTCAGGGACAGACACAGAATTGTTACTGAGGGACACAGAACTGTTACTCAGGGACACAGAACTGTTACTCAGGGACACAGAACTGTTACTCTGGGACAGACACAGAATTGTTACTGAGGGACACAGAATTGTTACTGAGGGACACAGAATTGTTACTCAGGGACACAGAACTGTTACTCAGGGACACAGAATTGTTACTCAGGGACACAGAACTGTTACTCAGGGACACAGAATTGTTACTCAGGGAAAGACACAGAATTGTTACTGAGGGACACAGAATTGTTACTCAGGGGCACAGAATTGTTACTCAGGGACACAGAATTGTTACTCAGGGACACAGAACTGTTACTCAGGGACACAGAACTGTTACTCAGGGACACAGAATTGTTACTCAGGGACAGACACAGAATTGTTACTGAGGGACACAGAATTGTTACTGAGGGACACAGAATTGTTACTCAGGGACACAGAATTGTTACTCAGGGACAGACACAGAATTGTTACTGAGGGACACAGAATTGTTACTGAGGGACACAGAATTGTTACTCAGGGACACAGAATTGTTACTCAGGGACACAGAATTGTTACTCAGGGACACAGAACTGTTACTCAGGGACACAGAATTGTTACTCAGGGACACAGAACTGTTACTCAGGGACACAGAATTGTTACTCAGGGAAAGACACAGAATTGTTACTGAGGGACACAGAATTGTTACTCAGGGACACAGAATTGTTACTCAGTGACACAGAATTGTTACTCAGGGACACAGAACTGTTACTCAGGGACACAGAACTGTTACTCAGGGACACAGAACTGTTACTCAGGGACACAGAATTGTTACTCAGGGACAGACACAGAATTGTTACTGAGGGACACAGAATTGTTACTGAGGGACACAGAATTGTTACTCAGGGACACAGAATTGTTACTCAGGGACAGACACAGAATTGTTACTGAGGGACACAGAATTGTTACTGAGGGACACAGAATTGTTACTCAGGGACAGACACAGAATTGTTACTGAGGGACACAGAATTGTTACTCAGGGACACAGAATTGTTACTCAGGGACACAGAATTGTTACTCAGGGACACAGAATTGTTACTCAGGGACACAGAACTGTTACTCAGGGACACAGAATTGTTACTCAGGGACACAGAACTGTTACTCAGGGACACAGAATTGTTACTCAGGGACACAGAACTGTTACTCAGGGACACAGAATTGTTACTCAGGGACAGACACAGAATTGTTACTGAGGGACACAGAATTGTTACTGAGGGACACAGAATTGTTACTGAGGGACACAGAATTGTTACTGAGGGACACAGAATTGTTACTCAGGGACACAGAACTGTTACTCAGGGACACAGAACTGTTACTCTGGGACACAGAACTGTTACTCAGGGACACAGAATTGCTACTCAGGGACAGACACAGAATTGTTACTGAGGGACACAGAATTGTTACTGAGGGACACAGAATTGTTACTGAGGGACACAGAATTGTTACTCAGGGACACAGAATTGTTACTCAGGGACACAGAACTGTTACTCAGGGACACAGAATTGTTACTCAGGGACACAGAACTGTTACTCAGGGACACAGAATTGTTACTCAGGGACAGACACAGAATTGTTACTGAGGGACACAGAATTGTTACTGAGGGACACAGAATTGTTACTGAGGGACACAGAATTGTTACTCAGGGACAGACACAGAATTATTACTGAGGGACACAGAATTGTTACTGAGGGACACAGAATTGTTACTGAGGGACACAGAATTGTTACTCAGGGACACAGAATTGTTACTCAGGGACACAGAAATGATACTCAGGGACACAAAATTGTTACTCAGGGACACAGAACTGTTACTCAGGGACACAGAATCGTTACTCAGGGACACAGAATCGTTGAATTAAAGAGTATGTCAGACAACACGCAGAGGAGTGGCAGAGGAGGCAATGTTTCAGGAGCGAGCAGACGTGGCAGCAGAGGAAGGGGTCGAGGCAGCACTAGTCGCAGCCAGAGGCCAGTGCTCCCGGTGTCATCCAGTGGTCGTGTCTCCACCGACAACCCTGCCGTCATCGATTGGTTGGCTCGGTCGTCTTCCTCTTCCCAGGTCACCTCTGACACCTACAGCCAACGGTCGGTGGGTACGTCAGACACAACCGTTAGTTGGCATGGCCCGGGAGCAAGCCCACTGAAATCACGTGTCCTCTACCTGCCCCTGTCCTTTGGTGTTCCCTCACCAAGCGAAGTATCGCATGCTGTGGGCTCAGCCCCACTGTACAGTGAGGAAGAGCTAACAGAGGGCGGTCAGGAACGGGGGGAGACATCTGCCTCTTCAGCAGCCAGGCAAAGAAGTACTGGCGAGGAGAGTGGCTCGGTAGCCGGTCTAGAGACAGGTCTGTCTCCTGACCCACACGCAGCCGAGGGGGCTAGTAGTGAGGCGGAGACCCTAATTGATGATGATGAGGCTGATCGCACTTGGCAGCCTCGTCGTCATCAGGCTATTGCTTCTGCATCATCAGGAGAAGAGGGTGCCAGCTTGGCAGCGAGCAAAACAGTCGGTGGGTTGCCCAGGAGGCAGCAGGGTCGCAGCAGTGTCAGTGGAGGCAAACGGCCACGGAGTACAGCACCAGCTCCACTGCTGGTGGGTTCCATTTTGTCATAGGGTGCTGGCAGATTACGGGCCTCCCATTGCTGCTGTCAGGCCCCTAATCTGCCATGGGCCCCTGTACCGCCTCCTCATGCTGCTGCCAGGTCCACAGTGTGTCATGGGTCCCTGTACGGCCTCCCATTGCTGCTGTCTCCATCGCCACACTCTGCCATGTGCCACTTTCAGGTCTCCTCACACTGCTGGTGGGTTCCATTTTGTCATAGGGTGCTGGCAGATTACGGGCCTCCCATTGCTGCTGCCAGGCCCGTAATCTGCCATGGGCCCCTGTACCACCTCCTCATGCTGCTGCCAGGTCCAGAGTGTGTCATGGGTCCCTGTACGGCCTCCCATTGCTGCTGTCTCCATCGCCACACTCTGCCATGTGCCACTTTCAGGTCTCCTCACACTGCTGGTGGGTTCCATTTTGTCATAGGGTGCTGGCAGATTACGGGCCTCCCATTGCTGCTGCCAGGCCCGTAATCTGCCATGGGCCCCTGTACCGCCTCCTCACGCTGCTGCCAGGTCCAGAGTGTGTCATGGGTCCCTGTACGGCCTCCCATTGCTGCTGTCTCCATCGCCACACTCTGCCATGTGCCACTTTCAGGTCTCCTCACACTGCTGGTGGGTTCCATTTTGTCATAGGGTGCTGGCAGATTACGGGCCTCCCATTGCTGCTGCCAGGCCCGTAATCTGCCATGGGCCCCCGTACCGACTCCTCATGCTGTGACGTTGCAACAAGGTGGAATTCAACCCTACATATGTTAGACCGCCTTTACGAACAGCGAAAGGCCATCACCGATTTCCTGATGTTACAAGCGGATAAAGGTACTCCCCTGTGTAACTTAGATGTCAGCCATTGGCAGCTCATGCGTGACACCTGCCGCTTGCTCAGGCCCTTTGAGGAGGCCACGCTATTCGTGAGTCGGCAGGACTATGGGATGAACGACGTCATTCCTCTGTTGCACGTCCTGGAACAAATGCTGTTAACAATGGCTGGTCAGGGTGCGGTAGACGTGGCGCACAGATCTCAACGCCACATGACCCCTGTGGGGGCAGGACAGGAAGAAGAGGAGGAGGTAGAGGAGGACATTGGTGCTCAGGAATTATTGAGTGAAATGGGTGGTTTTTCCACTCAGCGGACAGGAGTGGAGGAGCAGGAGCATCTGGTAGAGGAGGAGGAGGAGACAGAGGACCCAGACGCACCGTGGCAGTATGCTGTGGAGATGGAGGCAGGGAGTCCCTCGCATTCCTTGGCACAAATGGCCCATAGCATGCTCGGTTGCTTGCGTAGCGACAGCCGAATAATAACCATCAGACAGAGGGATGACTTTTGGCTGTCCACCTTGTTGGACCCTCACTACCGTTCAAAAATGGTGGCCTTTTTCACACCTGCTGAGAGGGAGGCCAAAATAACGTACTATAAAAACCACCTATGTAGTCAGTTGGTCTCTGCCTTTCTGCGCCAACGTCCATCCTCAGACACTGTGGGCCCTGTGAGCTCGCGTTCCGCTGCCATGGCAGCAGGGGAGGGGTGGGGTGATAGGAGCAGTGGCAGCTCCACCAGCAGCGGCTGCCTCAGTCTGCAGTTGATGATAAGTAGCTTTCTTCACCAGCGCAGTGAGGAAACTACTAACCAGCCGCAGCAGCAGCAGCATCAGGTGGACCTGGAGCAGGACCTCAAACAACAGGCTTGGGCCTACTTGGACAGCACCCTGCCAACCGAAGTAGACAATCCCCTTGACTACTGGGCAACGAAACTTGACCTTTGGCCCCAACTAGCTGAATTTGCCCTTGAAAGGCTGTCATGCCCGGCCAGTAGCGTGGCATCGGAGCGCGTGTTTAGTGCGGCAGGAGGTATTGTAACTCCGCGGAGGACACGACTGTCCACCCAAAGTGTGGAGAGACTCACGTTTGTGAAAATGAATCAGGCGTGGATTAGTCTGGATTTCAAACCACCAGTTCCTGACACAACTGACTAAATCCGCCATGAATCATGCCCCAAACATGTGCCACTTTCAGGTCTCCTCACACTGCTGCTGGGTTCCATTTTGTCATAGGGTGCTGGCAGATTACGGGCCTCCCATTGCTGCTGCCAGGCCCGTAATCTGCCATGGGCCCCTGTACCGCCTCCTCATGCTGCTGCCAGGTCCACAGTGTGTCATGGGTCCCTGTACGGCCTCCCATTGCTGCTGTCTCCATCGCCACACTCTGCCATGTGCCACTTTCAGGTCTCCTCACACTGCTGGTGGGTTCCATTTTGTCATAGGGTGCTGGCAGATTACGGGCCTCCCATTGCTGCTGCCAGGCCCGTAATCTGTCATGGGCCCCTGTACCGCCTCCTCATGCTGCTGCCAGGTCCACAGTGTGTCATGGGTCCCTGTACGGCCTCCCATTGCTGCTGTCTCCATCGCCACACTCTGCCATGTGCCACTTTCAGGTCTCCTCACACTGCTGGTGGGTTCCATTTTGTCATAGGGTGCTGGCAGATTACGGGCCTCCCATTGCTGCTGCCAGGCCCGTAATCTGCCATGGGCCCCTGTACCGCCTCCTCATGCTGCTGCCAGGTCCAGAGTGTCTCATGGGTCCCTGTACGGCCTCCCATTGCTGCTGTCTCCATCGCCACACTCTGCCATGTGCCACTTTCAGGTCTCCTCACACTGCTGGTGGGTTCCATTTTGTCATAGGGTGCTGGCAGATTACGGGCCTCCCATTGCTGCTGCCAGGCCCGTAATCTGCCATGGGCCCCCGTACCGACTCCTCATGCTGCTGCCAGGCCCGTAATCTGTCATGGGCCCCTGTACCGCCTCCTCATGCTGCTGCCAGGTCCAGAGTGTCTCATGGGTCCCTGTACGGCCTCCCATTGCTGCTGTCTCCATCGCCACACTCTGCCATGTGCCACTTTCAGGTCTCCTCACACTGCTGGTGGGTTCCATTTTGTCATAGGGTGCTGGCAGAGTACGGGCCTCCCATTGCTGCTGCCAGGCCCGTAATCTGCCATGGGCCCCTGTACCGCCTCCTCATGCTGCTGCCAGGTCCACAGTGTGTCATGTGTCCCTGTACGGCCTCCCATTGCTGCTGTCTCCATCGCCACACTCTGCCATGTGCCACTTTCAGGTCTCCTCACACTGCTGGTGGGTTCCATTTTGTCATAGGGTGCTGTATGGCCTCCCATTGCTGCTGCCAGGACCGTAATCTGCCATGGGCCCCTGTACCGCCTCCTCATGCTGCTGCCAGGTCCAGAGTGTGTCATGGGTCCCTGTACCGCCTCCTCATGCTGCTGCCAGGCCCGTAATCTGCCATGGGCCCCCGTACCGACTCCTCATGCTGCTGCCAGGCCCGTAATCTGTCATGGGCCCCTGTACCGCCTCCTCATGCTGCTGCCAGGTCCAGAGTGTGTCATGGGTCCCTGTACGGCCTCCCATTGCTGCTGTCTCCATCGCCACACTCTGCCATGTGCCACTTTCAGGTCTCCTCACACTGCTGGTGGGTTCCATTTTGTCATAGGGTGCTGGCAGATTACGGGCCTCCCATTGCTGCTGCCAGGCCCGTAATCTGCCATGGGCCCCCGTACCGACTCCTCATGCTGCTGCCAGGCCCATAATCTGTCATGGGCCCCTGTACCGCCTCCTCATGCTGCTGCCAGATCCAGAGTGTGTCATGGGCCCCCGTACCGACTCCTCATGCTGCTGCCAGGCCCGTAATCTGTCATGGGCCCCTGTACCGCCTCCTCATGCTGCTGCCAGGTCCAGAGTGTGTCATGGGTCCCTGTACGGCCTCCCATTGCTGCTGTCTCCATCGCCACACTCTGCCATGTGCCACTCTCAGGTCTCCTCACACTGCTGGTGGGTTCCATTTTGTCATAGGGTGCTGTATGGCCTCCCATTGCTGCTGCCAGGCCCGTAATCTGCCATGGGCCCCCGTACCGACTCCTCATGCTGCTGCCAGGCCCGTAATCTGTCATGGGCCCCTGTACCGCCTCCTCATGCTGCTGCCAGGTCCACAGTGTGTCATGGGTCCCTGTACCGCCTCCTCATGCTGCTGCCAGGCCCGTAATCTGCCATGGGCCCCCGTACCGACTCCTCATGCTGCTCCCAGGCCCGTAATCTGTCATGGGCCCCTGTACCGCCTCCTCATGCTGCTGCCAGGTCCAGAGTGTCTCATGGGTCCCTGTACGGCCTCCCATTGCTGCTGCCAGGCCCGTAATCTGCCATGGGCCCCCGTACCGACTCCTCATGCTGCAGCCAGGCCCGTAATCTGTCATGGGCCCCTGTACCGCCTCCTCATGCTGCTGCCAGGTCCAGAGTGTGTCATGGGTCCCTTTACTGCCTCCCATTGCTGCTGCCAGGAGGCAGCAGGGTCGCAGCAGTGTCAGTGGAGGCAAACGGCCACGGAGTAGAGCACCAGCTCCACTGCAGCCTACCCCCACGGCCAGTAGTGGTGCCGGTGTGCACGGAGGAAGTAGCAGTCAGCCAGTGAGGAGTAGCGGGGGCAAAGTTTCCTACTCGGTGGTGTGGCAATTTTTCGTCAAGCCGCCCGAGGAAGTAAACGTAGCCGTATGTCGACTATGTGGCCAGAAAGTCAAGCGTGGCCAGGGGGCCCATGTTGGGACTACAGCGTTGCGTCAGCATATGCAACGTCGCCATTCGGTGGCTTGGGAAAACCGTGATAAAGATACGGCGGTTCTGCCTGCCCCAGCCCAGGGTTCCATTTTGTCATAGGGTGCTGGCAGATTACGGGCCTCCCATTGCTGCTGCCAGGCCTTAATCTGCCATGGGCCCCTGTACCGCCTCCTCATGCTGCTGCCAGGTCCACAGTGTGTCATGCCATGTGCCACTTTCAGGTCTCCTCACACTGCTGGTGGGTTCCATTTTGTCATAGGGTGCTGTATGGCCTCCCATTGCTGCTGCCTCCACCGCCACACTGTGGCTCCACACTCTGGTTTTGGCCCCGTGACTGCCCAAATGAGTGAAGTGTGCGGTGATTCTAAGATCGACGGCACTCATCTGCATGTCATACTGACTGACAGTATTATTTCTCTTCCCCAGCAGACTCCAAGGGCATTTAAATTAAAGGTACAGTGTTCTGCACTAATATAAAGGCTCTCTGAAGCCTAGAAACACCCTTTTATAAGTTAAATTCGCAGCGAATATATTGGACTCGAATCAAATTTTTTCCACGAATTCGCCGAATCAGTCGAATCGAATTTTTGAATAATTCGCTCATCTCTAGTTATAATCTTATAATATTTGAGCTGCCAGCAAGTAACATTTGCGGTTTCATACTTCTGCTTTTTGTTTCTCTAGCTTAAGTAGATAGGAAAGCACAGATTTTAAGACGGGGAGGGGGAGTGAGTTCTGTATGTGTCACTTGTGAAACTAAAATAGGAAGTGCAGCGAGGGACAACAAAACCCAGCAGACTCTCAGTAACAAAAAAACTTTTTTTTTAAACAGAAACAAAACATCAGTTAGCATAGCTTCATTATTACAGCCACTTCCTAGCTTCCCTGAGCAAATGTATTTGTCATTAATTAAGTATTCCTTTTCCCACTCTAACCCCCCCCCCCCCCACAGCTTCTTCTGGGGAAAGGATTTAGGTTAATAGCAGAGCATACATCAAAGATCAGGCTCGCTGCAGCATTAGGGTTAGTTATCAGGGTGACTGCTTCAAAGAGTTCTTGAACATATTTCCAATTTTGGATTGGTTCTCCTGCAGCAGTTGTGAATCCTCTGTTTTTTCATATGGGACCATAGTCATGGACTACTCCTAGAGCATACCTGCTGTCCCTATAGATGTTGGCTGATTAATCCCTTGTGGTCTCACAAGCCTTGGTGAGTGCTACCAACTCAGCAACTTGCGCTGAAAGTGATGAAGGGAGCAGTTGGGTATCAATAACTTCCTCCAATGTTGTCACCGCATATGCTGTTCTTGGGACTCCATTCCTGTATAGGCGTGAACCGTCTACAAACAGGATCAGATCAGGATTTTCAAGTGGAATGTCCTTTACTGGGGAGATTTGCTGAATTTCTTCTTCCATGAGTTCTATGCAATTGTGGTCACCCTCCTCTTCGAGGTCTTCTTCTCTTTCTGGGAAAAACTGGCAGGATTGATTGTAGTACACCTCTTCACTTCTATTTCTCTTGATTCAAGCAGGATTGTTTCATATTTGCTCAGTCTTGCTGATGACAAATGTTTGGTTCTTGCTCTTTCCAAGATTTCACTTGCTGCATGTGTTGTGTAGACTGTCAGGGGTTGATTCATCCTTATAATGGCAACCTTTTCAACTAGTAATGCTGCGGCTGCAACAGCTCTTACACAGGTTGGCGATCCTTGGAGGATTGGGTCCAGTTGTACGCTCTCATAGGCAACTATGTGTGTTCCTGATGGTGACTTCTGAGTAAGGACTCCATTGCCTGTGGCTCCCTTGACAGAGCAATATAGTTGAAAGGGTTTGTTTTGGTCAGGCAGTTTGAGGGCAGGTGCTGCTTATATATCAGCCTTCAACTGATTGAAAAGATCCTCTATCTCTTTTGTCCATTCAAAGGGAATAGTCAAGCTGTATACAGAGGTTTCAATTTGGTATTAGCATCTGGTATCCATTGTCTCACATATGACACCATCCCAATGAACTCTCTGAGCTGCTTGTGATTTTTCGGCTGAGACATTTTAGTTATTGTCCGTTTTCTTTCAATGTCAATGTGTTTGGTTCCAGGGCCTAGACAGTGACCAAGGAACTTCACATGAAATCTGCACCATTGTACCTTTTCCTTTGACACCTTACAATTCTGTTCACTGAGATATTTCAACAGGGAAAGAGAGTCTTGTTCACAATGTTCTTTTGTGTCTGCACCTCTTAGCAAGATGCCCAATCTTGCCACAATTAAAACATTTCCTGGTTTATCTCCTAAAATCATTAGCTCCTTGAACAAGATTTTGAGCCACAAAAGTTCTAAGTCTTTTCTCTCTCTTCTCTTCTTCCTGACTCACACTAAAGAATGTGTTTGCCAGATCTATTACTGTATACACCTTTGTTCCTGTAGGTATATCATCTAGCAGGGTACTGGGATTTGGGACAACCGGAGTGTCCTCTTCATAATCTGATTGATAGCTCTCAAATCATGTACCATCCAATATACAGGCTTTTCTCCCTTTTTGATTTTCTTCTTTATAGGAAACAATACTGCTACACACTTCTCTTAGCAAAGTCCATTCATATCCCTTCCACTCTGGTTTTGCTGCCATTAAACATTTCCTTGTTATTTCTTTCAATCCCATCACAACAGCATTCTTACAACCTATGGCAGTGATATTAGTGCGATCTGTCTACGCCCACAGTTTCTGCCATGGATTGTACACGCTTAAAATAATCAAATACATCCTCAGTTTTTTCTTGTCTCACATCTAGCAAGCCACCAGATTTGTTCTGTGAGGGCCATGCGTTAATAATTCTACAACATTCTGTCCATTTTCTTTCTAGTCCTTCTATTGTTTTATCTTCAGCCTGGAACAAAACGTTTCCCCGGCTTGTGGGGCACAGTGACATTGTGATTGTCATCTGTACTTTTCTGCGCAACCTTGTTCAGGTCAGTGGACCCAAGGACTATTCTCAATAATTGAGCCATATCTGCCCAGCACAAATCTTGAGATTCTTTTAATCTGTTCATTTCTTGCATAAAGACAGCTTTATCTTTTGATGGGTGTGGAATGTCTTTTGTAAGAGTTTTCATTTCTCCTGGTGTAAATGGCTGGTAGCAAGAGCTGGTGGTTACCATCGGTTGGCCACCATCATCTGGTCCTTGTCTAGTATTTTTAATTATACGAAGAGGATATGCACTGTATCTTAAACCCATTCTGGCTTTATTTTCTTCTTGTGCTGTTATAGCCTCTAAGTCCTTGATAACTCCTGTATACGGTCCTTGTCCTGTACCTTTAGGTTCAGGACAAGCGTGGTAACTTGGGGGAGGAAGATTATTTGGGTAAGAGGGTGCTGTGGGAGATGAAAATACTGGAGAGTGAACTTGGTTTGACTCTCTGGGTGAAGGAAGGGTCATTGTTTTTACTTTATCCTTCCGACCACTATCACTAGCTTCATCCCCACTGCTCTCACTTTCTGCCTTATTTTTCTTTACCTTTACTTTATTTTTCCCTCTTTTACTGCGTCTTGGGAGTTGTGGGCTATCCCAGGACCACCCTAATTTTTCAACCATTTCTGACAGATTTTCTTCACATATCTTTCCATTTCTTAAACATTTTGATAACACTTGCATTGCTTGGTGTAATTCTGTCTTACTAGGCCCGTCAGTAATATGCGTTAGAAAAGTCTTAACAGGCTGATGACTAATCAAGATTTCATCACGTTTCATACTTTCAAAAATCCAACATTGTACACATTTAATTCCCAGCAACAATTCTGTCAGTCTACCATGAAAGTCAACATACACAGAGACCCAGGTTGATACATCATAAACTCCTTCCATTTAGGATTGAATCAGGTCTGCTTTTTGTCAAACTTATAATAATCTTGGTGTCTTTTCCCAACCTCTGTTAATATTTGTCATTTCTGCCAAAGGACTGAATTTACTTGTGCCATTTATACCTCTCTCGGCATCGAGAGGTCCATGGGACTGCCGTTTTCCCAATCCTAGAGTCCTCCTCTGGAGTCTCTATTTACAATTTGGGTCGTCAACTAAATTGTTTTCCCCGGGCCACACACAGTAGCCGTCAATGACACTTCTCTACACTTGCCACACAGGCTTCTTATGCCACACAGGCTTATGCCACACAGGCTTCTTACACTACTTCAGTCCTTTGGTCAGACCTCACAATTCGCACAATTCTTACAAATCTATTGACACCTCATGCATAGAAACAAAACATCAGCAGCCCACCAAAAATAATAATAATAGGTGCTATTATTTCTGCAACATATAAACTAGAGGAGCTTCTTGGGTCAAACTGTGTAATATTAACGTTACCCTGATTCATATTTATCTCGCCATCTCATCAAACATTACAAAACTCTTCTGCTTCCAAAACACCTCAGACACCGACAGTTACTTGCCACAAGGGACAGAATAAGTAAGAACAAGGGTCTTACCGTGGCCACTGGTCTGTCCTTTGTGGATTTCACATCTCTCCTGGCCTGGGGTCCAATGGAACGATCCGAGTCGCAGGGCACCAAACTATAGCTTCACGTTAGGGTGTCTTCAAACGAGACTTTTTAGATGAGATGACGAGTCCAAATTGGTAAAGAAAGGTGCATTTATTACACTGCAGTGGAGATAATATAGCATACAAAAGTTCACCTCATGTGAGATGAACTAAGGTAATACAAAGTATATATCTGTCTCTTTAAGCTTAGACTATTACATATATAGACATAACGTATAGGCGTGATCGTACTGAGTTTCAGGCGTGGTCATATAGTTTTAATCCAATCAAATTTCATATGCTTAACAGCAAACTCAGAGTTAAATGTAGGTTAATAGTTTAAATAATTCCAAAAGTAGACGGTTTCTGGTTCAAGCTGGTTTGACCATAAGATGCTTTTCTTAAACTTGAAAAAAGGAAGTTAACCTTTAAATCCAGACGTCTCATACTTCAAATCAAATTTCCTGAGAAGAAAAGAAGGAACTACAGTAAAAATTCTTATAAGTATATATGTATATTAGAACATTAACTATCAGACCCCCATAATTCTACTCACAACAATGAATTTTATTATTAAATATATACCATGTTAAAAATAACCATTAAACTAGATGTAAATCCACAACAAAGTGCTTCATATCAGGTCCAGAAAAACAAGAAATTGTAGCAAACAGAACATACAACTAAAGATTTGTGTAATGATAATCCGGGCACCATGATGAGATTTGATGATCAGGTGCAGGATAATGCCATTGTGGTGTGTGCTGCAGTGATGATGGAGGCGGTGGTGCTGGTGCAGGTTGTGATTCAGCAATACAGGTGTTTTGTGTAATTTCACCTCTTGCCCTGTTATTCAGCACTTGGAGCAACAGGTACTCTGCCATTTGTCTCTGGTGAACAGACATTTTGCGCAGTTTATTGGCTGTAAGGATTCCAAAGGCATCCTGTTCATCGGCTCTCCTCTGTAGGGCTGCCGAAGCTTGGTTTAGGAAGGCTGTAGTAGCATCATCCAGATTTTTCCTCTTCCTGGGTCTAACCATAGGTATTCTTAGTGGTGGCATGATGGTTCCATCTGAAATTTTCTAGGAATGGGAAGGAAATAAGTAGTATTTAATAATTCATCCAAAATGCTAAAGTACTTTTTATGTGACATGAAGTAAACCAGACTGTCAGATGATAGGCATATATGAAGGCAAATAGTGCATAATAATACCAAAGGATCATCTCTGAAATGAAAGCTGTTAAAAATACAATATTTTACCAGTGTCACTGATTGCTCCTGTGTCACTGATTGCTCCTGTGTCAGTGGTAGCTCCTCCTGGTCATCTCCATACAGTTCAGGTGACAAGGACTCTGGAGAAGTTGATGAAAGAGCTGATAATGAGGTTCTGGAGTCACACTGATCAGGGAGAAAGCGCAAGCTGTTAAAGTACCAAAGTCTTGGTATAGATGTCATCTGCTGCAGCCCCTGACCATTCAGATGCACTGATTTTGTTTAGTTCCTTCTTAAACACAGTCCTCAGATTTGCAATTTTATGTTTCACATAATTCATATCAGCTTGTGGATAGACAGCTTTGCACATTTCAGCAAGCTTGGTGAAGGCCTTGTGCTTCTTATTCTTGTCCGAGTACTCCTTGGACTTGACTTTCCACAAACAAGGCATCTGCTTGTATTGGTCAATGAACTGGGGCAAGAATTCAGGCGATGTCAATTTGTCTGCCATGGTTCCTGTAAAAGAAATCCTACATATAATGCATTATCAGTATGATATTGTGTCAACTATTAATATAATAATTTTAGGCCTCAAGACAAAATGTCAAGGCTTACCTTCGTTCGTGAAAAAAAATTTCCTGTGATGCCAAAATTTTGAGAGTTTCGGAACAAAATATTTGTTGTGACCGAACGATCACTCAGCATGGAAGCTAGAGAGCATGTGTTGTGAGCTCTGCTCCTGTCACACCCTGCCCACACTGTGTATGTGACCACACTCCACTGTCTGCGACTTTGGGCCTATGAATTCTCGCCAGCAAGCAGCATGGAGGACACAGAGGAGACACACCCTGCTAGGAAAGAGCGCAGCAAGGTTGCAAGTAAACTGAAGGCTACAGCCATGGGTAGAGGAGAAATGGTGGAGCTTGAGTTCCTGCTTGAAAGAAATGACTAGGATGGCCAGTTTAAAAATTACAGAAAGCCAAATACAAGGAAAGATAAGATTCTGGATGAAGTGATAGAAGCTCTCCAGAATAAATATGGCATACTGCGCTCAAAAGATCAACTCAGGAAAAGATGGTCAGATCCTAAACACAGGGAACCGGACCAACTAGGCCACATTCACCAACTCATCCAAAAAAGTAAGTCGATTTGTTTTTATTATTATTGATTTTTTTTCCTTTCTGCACAAAAAAGTAAATTTTTTTTTTAAGGAAAAATAAAGAAGCAGCTGGCAAAAGAGAAAACAACGCAAGTTCAAATATGTTAAGACCATGGTGGCTTGAAATGAAGACCAGGAACATGAACAAACACAAACACTAGGATCCTATTTAGAGGAGCAATCCACAGGTATGTGCAAATAATATTTGTACATGTTTAGAGCATATATTGTGTATTTGTAACTGCATTCAACACGTCAGGGGACAGCAACAGCACTGCATGAAGAATCCAGGCACAGTAGGTGAGTATTCATTTTTGTTTTTGGGTGGATGTACCGTTTTTTTTTTTTTGTTTAAAATTTAAAAAATAAAAAAACATAATTACCTTTTCCTTGTGTAGCGCTATTTGTACTCTCTTTGTGGCTACTGGGGTATAATGGCGCCACCTGAATAGTATTTAGGAACAGAGCCTTTATAATCAGGACAAGATCTCTAACAAGCGCTAGTGCCTCCATTCAATTGGGGCTTGTGGATAACAAGTGAAATCCCAATTGAGAAATGTATCATCCACAGACAATAATCCACACAGCATTGTATATGAAAGTCTATGTATTGAAGAAATAACATTCAGTGAACCATTCAACATAAAGTATCTTCCAAACAGGAACATTAAAGCATTAACAGTCTTTTGTGCATGTCTCAGTGAGGGGAGGCCACAAGTTTTTAGAAAATGTGGAAAGAAAATGAAAAAGTATTTTTTTTACACAAAGTTGTCAATTTGTAGGATATTTCTTTTATACTCAAAGATACATTTTACTACTCCTCCTGAACATGACAATACATATGTGGGACTTTTTCACAGCCTAGATAAAGAAAGGATAAGGAAAAGATTACCTGTGGTTTTAGGAGAGCATTGGACCAGGAAGCAGGCAACAGCCACAGGATTCGCCCAGGCAGCAGGCAGAAATATGGTGATCAAACAAGACAGGGTCAGAACAGGAAGCAGGCTGAGATCCAGGCAGAAGAAGGAAACATGTGTGAGATGGGGAAACAGCTTTCATTGTTTGAACACTGATTGAAGTAAATTAAAAACGTTCTGACTGACATTCTGCAGTTTAGCCACAAGATGTCACTGTTTCTAACACAGCCTCAGACTGCATAGCTATTTCTATATTCAATAAGGGGTGGGGTTTTCTCAAGGAGAGTGAACAGGAAGAGAAAAGAGAAGCCATACTGGAGAGAGAGAGATAAGAAGGCTGAGTGATCGGAGAATCCGTTGCCATCCAGCTGTGAAGACTGCCTTCCGTAATCAGGAATTCCATTGAGTGAAGCTGATGGTGTTCAAGACACTAATCCTGTTCAAAGAGGGGAAGATTTGCTGCCAGGAAGCTGATGAGGACAGAGGAGCAAAGCAACATACATTGCTGATAGTATTGCATGATTAGTGGAGAGACTTTTCTTCTATTCAGAGTCATCAGCGGCTGAAATACAGACCCGGGTCGGTAAGAATTGTGCACACACCTCCTTTCAGTGTTGGCGCCTATAAGACTGAGACCAGGCCTATAGTTAGGGTCTCTGTTTGTGTCAGGCCACAAGTGTTATTACTGATCATTGGAAGGACTCCACAACTTAAAGTGACATTTCACATTGGAGAACTGATAAAACCTACAAACTCAAGCCAGACTGGCGTTTTGCTCAGAAGGAATACTCAGGCACGTGCTACAGGACCAGTTATGGGAGGGAGAATACTGTAGATTTGTGTAAGATTGTAAGCTGTTGTGCTGCACTGCAGGCTAGCCCATACCATACACCCATACACTGATTCCTGCTCTTTTATGGTAATAACAGGTAAGGTGTGGCAGCTTAGTTGTGCCCACCAGTAGGTAAATTACTAAACTTTCTACCTTCATCCATCAGAAGGCGCCGTGCTGTACAGCACAAGGGTCTCAGCCTTTGGGCTGAGTGTATGTAAATTTATTGTATATTCGAGCATTTGTGGTTTTGTTTATTTGCCACATCTAAGTAAAATTCTGTTGTGACAAAAGCTGGTGTTGGGGTTGCTTTCCTCGTTCGTGACTTCACTGTATCCTGGGAAGCCCACCCCGGTACACGGCTTACACATGGTCGATAAAAAGTCCTGGGTCAGTACAGGCAGCAGGCAGAGATATGGTTAGCACAGCCAAAGTATTGGTCCAGGCAACAGGCAAGAACATGGTCCATAAAAAGTCCGGTGTCAATGCAGACAGAGATATGATCATCACAAAGTATTGGTCCAGGCAGCAGGCAGGAACATCAGGCTTAGGGCCTTGGTCAGGTAGGACCGGGGCACAGGGGTAGAGGCTTCGTCCCACCCAATCTCTTCGAAGCCTCCGGACAAACAGACCCTGTTCCAGGAATTACAAAACCCGGAGAAAACCAAAAATTGTTTATTCTCTATTCTGAAGCCCCTCACATATGTGTTATCTTCAATCCCACTACTGCAGTAGAAAGGCAAAAGATCAATCTAAGCAGCAGGCAAAAAACATTTTCGATTTAACAGGCCGAGATCAGTCCAGGAAGAAGGCATAAATGTGGTTGATAATCCAGACGGCAGGCAGAAGCATAGTCGATAAAGAGGCCATGGTCGGTTCCGGTGGAAGGCAGAAATGTGGTTTAGAAGTAATTCAGATGGCAAGCAGAGGCATTGCCGGTAAACAGGCCAGGGTCAGTTAAGGTGGAAGGCAGAGACATGGTCAATCATGGCAGCAGGCAAAAGATCAGCATAGATAATAAAAATGGGTAAATTGCAGGCTGTTAAAAATATGAGGAACTAATATCTTACTAACGCGTGATAACGTCGGAAGCGGTCTCCAATGCATAGGCCTGGTTGGGAGGGACATTGGGGACAATGAAAACTGGTGTCTCTCCTAACTCCCCCTCTGTTGCATACCTTAAATTTTTTTTGGGATCTTCTTCCTGTTTCTGATGGTGGAATATTCTCAGGGAAATGGCGTTTTTTGAAGTCTGCTGACATAATCGGAGCAAATGCTTTGTGGTGGAGATCCTTGCTGATAGATTAGGGCAGTGACGACATCTTCTATAAAGTTGAGAAAGGGGGCAGGTCTTTCCATTGACTTTTAATAGGTGATGTATGTATTAAATATGGCCATATGGAAAAAGTATATTGCAGCTTTTTTGTACTAGTAGAGGGACTTCCTTGTTGATAAATAGGGCTGCAGCATCTGCTCATTTAAATCCACCCCCCCCATGAATTGATTATAATTATGGATACACTCTGGCTTTTAGATGGGACCTTGTCTTCTACGAATTTCCACCATGGTGTCATTATGGATAGCAGACAGGGCATAAACATCTCTCCTATCCCTCCACTTCACGACCAGCACTTCCTCGTTCCTCATACTTGCAGATTCTCCTCTTTATAGAATTGTGTTCACTAAATTTTGTGGGAAGCCCTTCCTGTTCGTTCGGATGGTACCGCAGGCCATCATTTTCTAAAGGTACAGGTAACGGAAAAGGGGCAGTCTTGTTTGATAATTGTCTAGGTAGATGTGATACCCCTTTTGGAAAAGTGGAAAGGGCAGGTCCCAGACAATTTTTCCACTTGTGCCAATGTAGGTTGGGCACCCAAGGGGCTGGAGCTGGGAGTCTTTGCCTTCATACACAAGGAAGGTATGCACATATCCTGTGGTACTTTCACAGAGCTTGTTGAGCTTCAGGCCATACCTGACCCTTTTACTGGGAATAGAAGGAGAAAAGAAGCGCCTCTAAGTGCAGCAGAACCATTTTAATGAAGCATAAAATGTAGGAACGCTCACATGTGTATTGAGTAAAGCAGGCATGTTTGTATAAACATGACAGACAGAGTGTCCAATATAAAAATCCAGTAGGTCTCTTGTGAACAAAGTTGAAGAAAGCGTTCAGACTCTGAGAGGCGTCTAGATATAGATTCTAAAACCCGAACCTGTAAATGTAAGAGGTGTAGAAAATAGGCAGCCCCATAAAATTTAAATCCAAAGCCTAATACCTAATATAACAGTAATATATCTTTGTCAATAGAAGATAGTAGTGATTGCATTTTTATTGTACCATCACAAGAGGGCAGAACTACTTCCTGTGATAATAGGAAGACACAGAAGTAGGAACAAAAAGTCTAACACTTTGTTTCCTACAGGACAGTGATTACAGTGAACATATCCAGTCACATGTAATTAAGGGTTTTCTGTGTTTGTTACAGGTAAGCAGGAGGCTGTTTAACATGATAAATAGGACAAAATGACTTAACATGCCCTGGTGGTTAGTAAATGTCGCTGTTACTATTATGCAATCAGATTACTTGTAGCATAAATGTGAATATATATTGCAGCTATGTGATTTGGCGCTAAGATACAGGGAATGTGATTTCTCTATTGTAATACGCTATTGTTATGCAGAATAGGTCATCAGCATATCTGCAGAGGTCTAGATATTCAGTATTGCAATTAAAGATGTTTATTCAAGTATATGAAAATACTTCTTAATGTATATGGAAATATTTAGTAATGTATAGAGGACAGTGATTACAGTGAACATATCCAGTCACATGTAATTAAGGGTTTTCTGTGTTTGTTACAGCCATTCCTAATAAAACACTTCTGGTTTCACCCGACCCATCCTTCGCACAGTTGAATTATTTACCGTATGTGCAACAAAATTGGCGCCCAACGTGGGGCCGGGTGAAAGGAACGCCGAAAGGTCACGGAAGTGAAAAGGAGTGACTACACTGTCCGTGGTGAAATTACAGAAAAACATTAGGAGTATGGATATCGAAAAGTTGCAAGACGAAATCAGTGAACACCTGATTCACATGACAGTCGATGATCTCATGGAGACTTGCCAGTTTATAAAGGCCTCCGAAGCAAGTATGGCAAAAGGAAAAACCCGGCGCCATTACATGCGGATAGTGAATGAGGTGTTAGATGAACTGTTAGAGACTGAAAGTGAAGAAGCGGTGACACAATTTCTGCAGGCAACTAAGAAATTCATTGGTGAGTTAGAGAAGAGAGATAACATGGAAGCACCAAGTGATAGTGGCAAAGACCCTCAAGCAGAACAACAGTTAAAGGATTTAAAACAGCAATACTACAGTATACAGGAAAAACTTCAAGAAACGGCCAAGATGATAGAGGGACAGATGAAAGAACTTAGCACTAAAGACAAAGACTCAAAAGGAAGTCCTGCAAATCAAGACCCTAATCTAGTTGCTCAGAGACTTTCCCATACTAACTTGCCAGAAGTTACAATCAGAAAGGACTTTAAAATTGCTGGTCAGATAGGTGAAAAGGAACAGAAAGATAAGCTGTCCTATACTAACCTCATGCACCAGATTGACATGGGACTGCAAAAGGGATATCCTGAGTCAGAGCTTGTGGAAGCTGTGGTGAAAGCCATTAGTCCTGGGTCAAGTCTCAGAGGCATGCTAAAGCTGAAGAATGGACAGACCCTAGTGCCACTCAAGAGAATCCTAAAAAGCCATTATAAAGAGGAAAATGCTTCCGAACTATACCAACAATTGATCAATATTAGAAATGAGCGAAGTATTCAAAAATTCGATTCGGCTGATTCGGCAAATTTCAGGAAGAAATTCGATTCGATGAGAATTAATTCGCTACGAAGTTAACTTATAAAAAGGGTTTCTAGGCTTCAGAGAGCCTTTAAATTAGTGCAGAACACTGTACCTTTAATTTAAATGCCCTTGGAGATGAGGAAGGAGAAGGAGAAGGAGAAGGATGAGAAGAAGGAGAAGGAGAAGGATGAGAAGAAGGAGAAGGAGAAGGATGAGAAGAAGGAGAAGGATGAGGAGAAGGAGAAGGATGAGAAGAAGGAGAAGGAGAAGGATGAGAAGATGGAGAAGGAGAAGGATGAGAAGAAGGATGAGAAGAAGGAGAAGGATGAGAAGAAGGAGAAGGATGAGAAGAAGGAGAAGGAGAAGGATGAGAAGAAGGAGAAGGATGAGAAGAAGGAGAAGGATGAGAAGAAGGATGAGAAGAAGGATGAGAAGAAGGAGAAGGATGAGAAGAAGGATGAGAAGAAGGAGAAGGATGAGAAGAAGGATGAGAAGAAGGAGAAGGATGAGAAGAAGGAGAAGGATGAGAAGAAGGATGAGAAGAAGGAGAAGAAGGATGAGAAGAAGGAGAAGGATGAGAAGAAGGATGAGAAGAAGGAGAAGGATGAGAAGAAGGAGAAGGATGAGAAAAAGGATGAGAAGAAGGAGAAGGATGAGAAGAAGGATGAGAAGAAGGAGAAGGATGAGAAGAAGGATGAGAAGAAGGAGAAAGATGAGAAGAAGGAGAAGGAGAAGGATGAGAAGAAGGAGAAGGATGAGAAGAAGGAGAAGGATGAGAAGAAGGAGAAGGATGAGAAGAAGGATGAGAAGAAGGATGAGAAGGAGAAGGATGAGAAGAAGGAGAAGGATGAGAAGAAGGATGAGAAGAAGGAGAAGGATGAGAAGAAGGAGAAGGAGAAGGATGAGAAGAAGGAGAAGGATGAGAAGAAGGAGAAGGAGAAGGATGAGAAGAAGGAGAAGGAGAAGGATGAGAAGAAGGAGAAGGATGAGAAGAAGGAGAAGGATGAGAAGAAGGAGAAGGATGAGAAGAAGGATGAGAAGAAGGAGAAGGATGAGAAGAAGGATGAGAAGAAGGAGAAGGATGAGAAGAAGGATGAGAAGAAGGAGAAGGATGAGAAGAAGGAGAAGGATGAGAAGAAGGATGAGAAGAAGGAGAAGGATGAGAAGAAGGATGAGAAGAAGGAGAAGGATGAGAAGAAGGAGAAGGATGAGAAGAAGGAAAAGGATGAGAAGAAGGATGAGAAGAAGGAGAAGGATGAGAAGAAGGATGAGAAGAAGGAGAAGAAGGATGAGAAGAAGGAGAAGGATGAGAAGAAGGAGAAGGAGAAGGATGAGAAGAAGGAGAAGAAGGAGAAGGATGAGAAGAAGGATGAGAAGAAGGAGAAGGATGAGAAGAAGGACAGTTCTGTGACAGTTTCTGTCTATTTCTGACAGTTCTGTGACATTCACTCCATACAGCGGTTAAAACAGCTGTATGGAGGGAATGTCCCAGAACTGTCAGAAATAGACTATTTCTGACAGTTCTGTGACATTCACTCCATACAGCGGTTGAAACATTGTATCTCTTTGTTTCCATAAATGGATCCATTTATGGAAACAAATAGATACAATGTTTCAACCGCTGTATGGAGTGAATGTCCCAGAACTGTCAGAAATAGGCTATTTCTGACAGTTCTGGGACATTCACTCCATACAGCGGTTTCAACCGCTGTATGGAGGGAATGTCCCAGAACTGTCAGAAATAGCCTATTTCTGACAGTTCTGGGACATTCACTCCATACAGCGGTTGAAACATTGTATCTATTTGTTTCCATAAATGGATCCATTTATGGAAACAAATAGATACAATGTTTCAACCGCTGTATGGAGTCAATGTCCCAGAACTGTCAGAAATAGGCTATTTCTGACAGTTCTGGGACATTCACTCCATACAGCAGTTGAAACATTGTATCTATTTGTTTCCATAAATGGATCCATTTATGGAAACAAATAGATACAATGTTTCAACCGCTGTATGGAGTGAGTGTCCCAGAACTGTCAGAAATAGTCTATTTCTGACAGTTCTGGGACATTCACTCCATACAGCGGTTGAAACCGCTGTATGGAGTGAATGTCACAGAACTGTCAGAAATAGCCTATTTCTGACAGTTCTGTGACATTCACTCCATACAGCGGTTGAAACATTGTATCTATTTTTTTCCATAAATGACATTCTGCAGATACACTTAGAGGAGCTCTGCAGATACACTTTTTGCCGGCTTGGAATTAATCTTATTTTCATCCTACTTCTTCTTCTTCTTCTTCATCCTCATCCTCATCCTCAGAAGAAGAGGATGAGGATGAAGAAGAAGAAGAAGTAGGATGAAAATAAGAATAATTCCAAGCCGGCAAAAAGTGTATCTGCAGAGCTCCTCTAAGTGTATCTGCAGAATGTCATTTATGGAAAAAAATAGATACAATGTTTCAACCGCTGTATGGAGTGAATGTCACAGAACTGTCAGAAATAGGCTATTTCTGACAGTTCTGTGACATTCACTCCATACAGCGGTTTCAACCGCTGTATGTAGTGAATGTCCCAGAACTGTCAGAAATAGGCTATTTCTGACAGTTCTGGGACACTCACTCCATACAGCGGTTGAAACATTGTATCTATTTGTTTCCATAAATGGATCCATTTATGGAAACAAATAGATACAATGTTTCAACCGCTGTATGGAGTGAGTGTCCCAGAACTGTCAGAAATAGCCTATTTCTGACAGTTCTGGGACATTTACTCCATACAGCGGTTGAAACCGCTGTATGGAGTGAATGTCACAGAACTGTCAGAAATAGCCTATTTCTGACAGTTCTGTGACATTCACTCCATACAGCGGTTGAAACATTGTATCTATTTGTTTCCATAAATGACATTCTGCAGATACACTTAGAGGAGCTCTGCAGATACACTTTTTGCCAGCTTGGAATTATTCTTATTTTCATCCTACTTCTTCTTCTTCTTCTTCTTCATCCTCATCCTCATCCTCTTCTTCTTCTGAGGATGAGGATGAGGATGAAGAAGAAGAAGAAGAAGTAGGATGAAAATAAGATTAATTCCAAGCCGGCAAAAAGTGTATCTGCAGAGCTCCTCTAAGTGTATCTGCAGAATAGAGGAGCTCTGCAGATACACTTTTTGCCGGCTTGGAATTATTCTTATTTTCATCCTACTTCTTCTTCTTCTTCTTCTTCATCCTCATCCTCTTCTTCTTCTTCTGAGGATGAGGATGAAGAAGAAGAAGAAGAAGAAGTAGGATGAAAATAAGATTAATTCCAAGCCGGCAAAAAGTGTATCTGCAGAGCTCCTCTAAGTGTATCTGCAGAATAGAGGAGCTCTGCAGATACACTTTTTGCCGGCTTGGAATTATTCTTATTTTCATCCTACTTCTTCTTCATCCTCATCCTCAGAAGAAGAGGATGAGGATGAGGATGAAGAGGAAGAAGAAGAAGAAGTAGGATGAAAATAAGATTAATTCCAAGCCGGCAAAAAGTGTATCTGCAGAGCTTCTCTATTCTGCAGATACACTTAGAGGAGCTCTGCAGATACACTTTTTGCCGGCTTGGAATTATTCTTATTTTCATCCTACTTCTTCTTCTTCTTCTTCTTCATCCTCATCCTCTTCTTCTTCTTCTGAGGATGAGGATGAAGAAGAAGAAGAAGAAGAAGTAGGATGAAAATAAGAATTCCAAACCGGCAAAAAGTGTATCTGCAGAGTTCCTCTATTTCTGACAGTTCTCTGACAGCTCCTTCACATGTACAGCGGTTGAAACATCTGTATCCTAAATGGAAACTAATAGATTTAATGTTTCAACCGCTGTACATGTGAAGGAACTGTCAGAGAAATGTCAGAAATAGCGGAGCTCTCTGCAGGGACACTTTTGCCGGCTGATCGGGAAAAATCCGATTCGCGCACCCGAAGTAGGCAAATATTCGGATTCGCCGCGAATCGAATTTTTCCTGAAATTCGTATCGAATTCCGGTTCGCCTGGTTCGATTCGCTCATCTCTAATCAATATATCACAGAATAGTAAAGAGACTCCCCAGAACTTCCTATTTAGGGCCATTGCATTGAAGGACCATTTGCTGTTCATTTCACAAGGGGAAGGTTCAGATGAACACTTCGGCACTGAATTTATACAAAAGAAATTCTTAAGGTCAGTGGGCACCGGACTGAGAAGTGACCATATCAAGTTCCAACTAAAACAACACTTGGACGATCCTACAGTCTCAGATGATTTGCTCATAGAGAAGATGAATGAGGCTACAAATATGGAGATGGAAAGGGAGCAGAAACAAAAGAAATCTGAGCACAGTAACCTGACGAAGGGAAGAGAGTGCCAGGCCAACATCCTCCATTGTTCTCAGGTACCAGGCACCCTCCCTTTGCTTCCATCACAAACAAGTAGTCTGGCAATCCAACAGCCTTCAAAGAGTAACTCTGACCTTGAAAAGATTGTAATACAGTTGCAACAAGAAATATTCGATATGAAAACACGTCTCCAAGGTTCGAGAACTCGACAAGAGCATGGCTTTGGAGGACCTAGAACAACTGTTGGACGAAGGACAGGGACTTGTCAATATTGTGAAAAGACTGATCAGAGAACTGCATGTGACCATTGCTTTAACTGTGGTCGAGCTGGACATAGGGCGAGACAATGCAGAGCGGCCAAACAAAATCAGTTAAACGGGAGAAGGTTGCTGTTAAGGGACCGACAGTAACCTGTGCCAGAACCAAACCTGCGTCCCAAAGTGCAAATGTCAGTAGTAAAGAAACCAGTCCCCAACCTACCATCAGAGCCCTGGCTGGAAAGTTAAACGCAGACTACTGGAGGAAAACGCCAACCTGCCCTGCTCAAAGACTATCCCCGACAGCTGAAAAATTGCCAACCAGTGTGAATAGCATCACTTTGAAAAAGCACAACAAGCTACTGGGTCTTATTGGAAAGAGATGCCTTGTGAACTGTGAAATAGACAAAACACCTGTCCAGGCCTTGTGGGATACTGGCTCTCAGGTTAGCATTATCAATGAGGGCTGGAGACAGCGAGTACTGCCACACACTGTGCTCCGATCGTTTGAAGAACTGTTGGGACCAGGGGTACTCCAAGGTAAAGCAGCCAATGAGACAGAGATTCCGTTCTCAGGTTGGATTGAGGTAACCTTTCAGCTTACATCGAGCAATAATACTACCAAACAGTTATTAGTACCACTAGTAGTCTCTGAGGATGAGAAAGTAGCTGATAAGCCAATTATTGGCTATAATATAATTGAAGAAACATTCAAAGAGACAGTTGCTGATGGGAAGAAAGTTATCCCAGGTTTTGTGGACATATTAAGAACAGCTTTGGAACTGCCAACCCCCAAAGCAGAAGTCCTTGTAAGCTTACTACAAGCCAACTGTAAGGAAACCAGTGGTGCTATTGTAAAGACTGGTACTAAGAACCAAAGAATCCCTGCAAATACTGTAACATACATCCGGTGTAGTGCTCACACCAAACCGTCCTTGCAGGCTCAGACAGTTTTGTTTACACCGAGTGAGGCTTATCACCTGCCGGATGGACTGCATATTGGTGAGACACTAGTCTCATTTCAAAGAGGACAATTCTCCAAACTGACCATTCCAGTTTGGAATACAACTAAACGGGACATTGTGTTACCAGGTCAAACAAAGATTGGAGGTGTAGAGCCCATAAAAACAACATATCCGGCTCAAGTACAATTGAAACAATCAGCAAATGTGTTTACTAATTCGGTGACCTCTGAACCACAGACACTCAAGGTAGGACCAAAAGGGAAAATTGGAAATCCAAATGAGACTTATCCGCGGGTGGGGGATGACAATCAGGAGTGCTGGGACCCGCCAGTGCCTTTGAAACACCTCCCTCCTGAAGATCAACAAATCGTCAAAGAAATGCTAAGGGAAGAATGCAACGCTTTTGCCGAAGATGACTCTGATGTAGGATGTATTCCTTCTTTACAGTTACAGATTCGTCTCAAAGACAGTACACCGGTCACGAGAACTTACATGTCTGTGCCAAAACCACTGCACCAAGAAGTTAAGGAATATCTGCAGGATCTGATAAATCGAGGATGGATTGCAGAATCAAAATCATCATACTCATCACCCATTGTGTGCGTAAGAAAGAAAGATGGCAGTTTAAGACTGTGTTGCGATTATAGAGAGTTGAACCAGAAGTCCATTCCTGACCGTCATCCAATTCCTAGAATCCAAGACATGCTGGACAGTCTAGGAGGAAGTTCATGGTTTTCTGTGCTAGACCAGGGGAAAGCATACCATCAAGGATTTATGGAAGAAGCCAGTCGACCATTGACAGCATTCATTACACCTTGGGGTTTGTATGAATGGATCCGAATACCCTTTGGTCTGAGCTCTGCACCAGCCGAATTCCAACGCAGTATGGAGACATGTTTAATAGGACTGAGAGATGAGATTTGCCTGCCATACTTAGATGACAACCTTGTCCATAGTAAATCATTCCAGGAGCATGTGGAGCATGTCCGGTCAGTACTTCAACGTTACCAACAACGCGAAATCAAGTTAACAGCCAGGAAGTGTGAACTTTTTCAAAATAAAGTCAGATTCCTGGGCAAGATTGTGTCAAAAGAAGGCCACTCTATGGACCCGGCTGACACGGCACCTGTTCTTGCCTTAAGAAACAACCAACCAAAGACTGTCGGAGAACTCAGGAAACTATTAGGATTTATTTCCTACTATCGCCCTTATGTTCAAAACTTCTCCAGAATTGCCAAACCTCTCTATGAACTATTGTCAGCAGGTTTGACACCTACCACAACCTCAACACCAGATAACCAGACAAAGAAGAGGAGGAAACCAATCCCAAAGTCAAAAGGTCAACTTCCATCCTATCAGTCTATAGCCTGGACTGACCATCATCAGGTAGTACTGAACCAGCTCATTGAAGTGTTAACTCATCCTCCAGTTATGGGTTACCCCGATTATTCCAAACCCTTTGTTCATCACTGTGATGCCTCACAAGAAGGACTAGGAGCCGTATTATACCAAGAGCAAGAGGAGAAACTAAAGGTGATTGCTTATGGTTCTAGAACTCTCACACCTGCTGAGAAAAACTACCACATGCATTCAGGGAAGCTCGAGTTTCTAGCAATGAAGTGGGCAATATGTGATAGATTCCGAGATTACCTATATTACTGTCCATCATTTGTTGTATATACTGATAACAATCCACTAACCTATGTCCTCACTACAGCAAAATTGAATGCTACAGGACATCGATTGGTTGCAGAACTAGCTGACTTCAACTTCACTATTAAATATCGTCCTGGGAGAAGGAATGCTGATGCAGATGTATTTTCTCGTATGCCATTGAGTCCTGAACAATACATGCAACAATGTTCACAAGCAGTAGACCCCAAAGTCATCACGTGCATAACCCAAGCAATTCAAGCACATCAAAAAGAAAGGATACCTTGGCTATGTCCAATGACGATTGCCAATACAACCGATGCAACACCAAAGAAGGTAACTCAAATACCAAAAGATACAATAAGAACCGCAAAGAAGGAAGACTCTGTGATTGGAAAAGTATGGAAGTACAAAAGCCAAAACAAGTTTCCATTCAAACAGGAACGACAAGGTGAACCTGTTGATCTTTTCATACTTATGAAACAATGGACCAAACTCTACCTCGACGACAATAAAATTTTGAGACGGAAAACATCATCTGGTTCTCAACTAGTGTTGCCCAAGTTGTACCATCACTTAGTATGGAAGGAGTTACATGAAGAGATGGGACACTTAGGAGTAGAAAGGACTGTAAATTTAATCAGAGAAAGATTCTTTTGGCCACATATGCAAAGGGACACTGAGCATTATATCACACGTCAATGTACTTGTCTGAAAGACAAACGGCCAAATAAGCTTGTTCGAGCCCCGTTGAACAATATTGTGACAACTTATCCTTTTGAGATGGTCTCCATTGACTTTCTTCATCTTGAGAAATGTAAAGGTGGATATGAGTATATCTTAGTGGTAATAGATCATTTTACAAGATTTGCTCAGGCATATGCAACCAAGAACAAGTCCGCAAAAACTGTTGCTGACAAAATATTCAATGATTTTGTCTTAAAATTTGGATTTCCTACCAGAATTCACCATGATATGGGTAGAGAGTTTGAAAATCACTTGTTTTTGACATTAGGGAAGCACTGCCACATCCAAAATTCTCACACAACTCCATATCACCCAGAAGGTAATGGGCAAGTTGAAAGATTTAATCGTACCCTGCTATCCATGCTTCGTACCCTGTCACCAGATTCCAAAAAGGACTGGAAAAATTCACTAGCAAAGGTAGTCCATGCATATAATTGTACTCGAAGTGAAGCTACAGGACAATCTCCATTCTTTCTACTGTTTGGAAGGTCTCCAAGACTACCCATTGATAGTATGTTTGACACTCCAGTAACTGAAAAATACAAGAACTACTCTGAATATGTGAACATATGGACAGATAGAATGTCTGAGGCCTATAAGGTTGCTTCAAAAATAGCTACTCAAGCTGCACAGAGAGGAAAAGAACATTATGACAAGAAAATTCATGGAGCTGAAATTCTACCAGGTAGCAAAGTTCTAGTCAGAAATCTTACCGAAAGAGGAGGTCCAGGAAAATTGAGATCATTTTGGGAAGATACCATACATGTTGTTCTTAAAAAGAAGTGTGCAGACAGTCCAGTGTATGAAATCAAACCAGAAACTGGAAAAGGCCGAACAAGGATTTTACATCGCAACTTACTATTGCCATGTGATTATCTACCTAGTGACCAAGGTCAACAGATACCCAAAAGAACCAATGCAAGAAAGCAAGTGAAGGATCGAAATACAACTCAACAACCTACACAGATATCTGAGGGAGAATCAGAAAATGAATCAGATCACGAACAAAGAAACTGGAGATCTTTCATACCAGTCACCCAGCATGACCACTCAGAGAAAAGTACAGAGCTAAATCCAGAAGCTATTGAGTTCTACCCACGTCAGCTGGAAGTAAGTGAGTATGATGTAGAAGGAGTCAGAGAGACTGAGCCTATAGATCAAATTGAACAAACTGAGTATGCATTTGGAGGTATAGAAGAAGAATGCCCAGCAACAGAGAACACAGAACAACTTGTTGAAAGTGATGTAGAGGAGAATGAGGACCTTTCAGATTCACTTCCTCAATGTAGAATACAACCCTACAGGAACAGGAGACAACCAAAGATTTTGACATATGACACTTTAGGTCAACCCAGTAGTGTTACCAGAGTTTCATCTATACAGGTTATAGACAGTATTCCTACATTACCTGTTGACTCTAGCTGGTATTTCAGTTCAGAATGTTTTGCTGAAGACTATAGAAGTTGGTAGAAGTGATTATGTTTATTGATCCATTGTTTACTATTTGGGACACTATACCAAAGTTAATTACCAAAACCAGAATAATTATATGTTACTTTTCTGTTGGTTCAAGTAAGGAAAAATGTAATTGCATTTGTACTGCAGATATTGTAAGTCAGGCAGAAACAGTTTTAGGTGAGGGAACTAGATGTTACAAAGAGACAGAGTCGGCCGATAAAAGTACAGAACAGTTGATGGCAACGTTATGCTGTATTGTTGATGTACAATGGGTATTCCGCCATTATGATAAAAAGGTATAAAAGTAATAAGATGTTCCCTAGTTTCTCGTCACCTTTGTCTAAACTTAGTAACCTATACAGATATGTATAGAAAGGGGTTTTACTAAATAGTTGGTTACACGCAACTATATCTTGCCAGGTACTATACCGCTGTGGGCCTGGTGGGAAGCTGTGATGTAATAGGGAGTAGATGTCACAGGGAGGATGTTTCCTCAAGTAACTTGGTTACTACTTACCATTGGCTTCCTATGGTTACTACTAGACAAGTAAAAGAATGTTTTCTTAAAAAAATTCTGCGTATGTCAGGGACGACATAACAAATTTGTGGGGGAGAGTGTAAGAGGTGTAGAAAATAGGCAGCCCCATAAAATTTAAATCCAAAGCCTAATACCTAATATAACAGTAATATATCTTTGTCAATAGAAGATAGTAGTGATTGCATTTTTATTGTACCATCACAAGAGGGCAGAACTACTTCCTGTGATAATAGGAAGACACAGAAGTAGGAACAAAAAGTCTAACACTTTGTTTCCTACAGGACAGTGATTACAGTGAACATATCAAGTCACATGTAATTAAGGGTTTTCTGTGTTTGTTACAGGTAAGCAGGAGGCTGTTTAACATGATAAATAGGACAAAATGACTTAACATGCCCTGGTGGTTAGTAAATGTCGCTGTTACTATTATGCAATCAGATTACTTGTAGCATAAATGTGAATATATATTGCAGCTATGTGATTTGGCGCTAAGATACAGGGAATGTGATTTCTCTATTGTAATACGCTATTGTTATGCAGAATAGGTCATTAGCATATCTGCAGAGGTCTAGATATTCAGTATTGCAATTAAAGATGTTTATTCAAGTATATGAAAATACTTCTTAATGTATATGGAAATATTTAGTAATGTATAGAGGACAGTGATTACAGTGAACATAACCAGTCACATGTAATTAAGGGTTTTCTGTGTTTGTTACAGCCATTCCTAATAAAACACTTCTGGTTTCACCCGACCCATCCTTCGCACAGTTGAATTATTTACCGTATGTGCAACATAAACCATCAGTAGATTTTTGGTGAAATGCAAGAAAATGACGGGGGACACTATGTTTATCTTTCCCTTCTTCTATCAGACGACGATGTTTGTCAAATCTGGCGCAAAGTGGTCTGATAGTGAGTCCTACATACAGAAGGCCACAGGGACAAGTTAAACAATGGGTTTTTTGTCTAAAGTATCAAACAAGTGAGGATCTTGTAATAAAACTGCCCAGTGTCTATTAATAATGCTTTCCATTTTGCAAAAGTGTTTTTGGAATTTGGTGACAAATCTGTACGGATTCTGAGATCCCTTCTTGTTAGATGTGGAGAGTTTTCCTTCACGGTAAAAGGAACAAGCTTCATCAACCAATGTGTGGGGATAACTCTTGTCTCTAAATTTATTTAAAAGAATATCACTTTGGGAATGATAGTCTAAATCTGATGTGCAGTTCTGTCTAGGACAACAAAATTGTCCTTTCGGGATGTTTTGAATCCATCTTGGATGGTGACAGCTAGTAAAATGGAGGTATGAGTTCCCTGAAACAGGTTTAAAATGATTTCTGGTATGTATAATATTGTTGTCATGATATAATTCTAATGTCAGGCACCTGTCACAGCCGTTCCACACTGGTTTATACAAACATGCCTGTTTTACTCAATACACATGTGAGTGTTCCTACATTTTATGCTACATTAAAGTGGTTCTGCTGCACTTAGAGGCGCTTCTTTTCTCCTTATATTATTATTATTATACAGGATTTATATAGCTATTACACAGAGTTCTGCTACAGTACTACATGAAGCTTGTCCTTAGTGTCTTATGGACCTTCCTAATCTAAGTTATTTAGATTATTACCATTAATTATTGGACTTGATTCTAGTGTTTTGCGCTGATTTCCATTTCTTTTTACTTTTACTGGGAATATATTGCTTGAATCTCAGCGAATTTTATACAGTTTGTCATAGCCTGGCTAATCTCGGGGAGGGCACTGGGAATTATCACTGAAATGCAGGGAGCGCATTACCATGTCATAGCGTGACCTAGACATTACAGATGAAAAGATGGGAATGTGATGGATGGGGTGTGTGGACCAATATGAATGTAATTCATATTTTTTTGTAAGCCCCATGTTAATCGTAAGGCCCAAAAACAATTTAAGCTCCTCTACTGTTAGCCATCTCCACTCGAATGGACGGGCATAGCATGAATTGGGGTTATCTGTGATATATTGTTGGGCAAATAGGTTAGTCTGATCTAAAATTGATTGAAGGAGATTATCAGGGAAAAATAAATTTAAAAAAAATCAATTGGGGAAAAAATTTCTGTGTTCGCCTGGTTGTGCGGTGAATGGGTGGATTGTAGCTGATCCTGAGCTGGAAGGCAGCCACAGAGGGTTTGACAGAGTGTCTGGGAGGTATGTTTGGGCCCTGACTCTTGGGGTCTGGCGTGATATTCCAGTGCTGGTACTGGGCCTATCATGCTCTCATCCATCATGCTGAGCATTTGGAAAGCCTCCTCATTAGAGTAATATTTTTTTGACATCTTGGCAGTATGTCAGGCAACTGTGATGGGTACACTGTGATGGATATGGTAAAATGCCTATTTGGTTTGTTTTTTTTATATATTTTATACATATCTGCTTTTATACCTTTATATTTGTATATTTCTAAATGTTTTGTATGTATATATATCTATGTTGTGTGTATATCTTTTGCCTGTTGGTCTTTGTAGTCCTCCTTAACTCAAAAATAACTGCTCAGCAACTCCTCCCATCGAGGGAACTTGAGAACAAAGGAAATATTTCTTTTTAGCACTAAGACCTAGGAGAGGATCATGCCTATATTCTGAAGGACGATTGTTTTCATGTGGAAATGACCAATCAAAGACTAATATATAGCTCAATAATGCTAATGCAGCGCTCACATGACTCTTGCATCATTTTGCATATATAAGCTCACTTTCTCATTATAATAAACTAGAAGTTTTCACAGACCGAATATGTGTCAGTGTGAGTTTCTCTAAGAGCGCGCACTATAGAGCTAGCAAGATTAATTAGGACAGCAACAGATAATCACTGGACACTTAGTCTGAACTAAATCAGCTGGCGCCCGGAACGTGGGGCTTTGGGTCGTGAACCGGCGGACAGCCGACCCGAGAGGGCAAGAGGAATCAATCAGCACAGGGGAGGCAGAGCCTGATCAACTCTGAAGAGCGCGGTAAGACATATTTTGCTATCTTACCAGTGCTTATCCTGTCCTTGTTGATTCATTCCTGTGTCTAGTGCGGCTGCTAAACGGTCACTAAAGGCAGGTAACATTGCTTGCCCGGAGTCTATTTGAACACTACCTGCATGTGATTATCTGCTACCTGGTTTTATGTTTTGTGCTTGTTTTTATGTGTCAGTCTTGAGGTGGACGAGGAGTTGAACTACTGAGGGTTGGCACATAATTTCTCTTGGGTGTGGTAACAAACAAGAGGAGGTGTCATTTACGCGTCACTGAAGTGTGACAGCGGGGTGCTGCAGTCTTGTGGGTTGCAAAGGGTAACACAGTGATCTGTACTCATAGCCCACCAAGATAGACTGATATGTCATGTCCTGAATGTGTGTCTGGTTTAATGTTTGGCATCCATAATGGAGGGTGGGGGTTGTTGAAGGTTACAGACATAGGGTACAGTCAGGTATTGTTAGGACATCGTCCTCTGTTTTCTGATTTGCCTGAAGTGTTAGTTTTCCGCCTTAATGTCCATTACCCAGTAAAGGGGGGAATGGGAAATCAATGTAGCAGATAGAAAAAGAGGCGAGAGAGGGGGGGCACAGTAGAGAAAGGTGCCCCTGCCAACCACTACAGCTGGAAGATTGTGAAGACCAGAGACGGGGGGAGGAGATGGGTCAGCAGCTGATAAGACCAGAGAAAGGAATATTAGCAAGTGAACTGATTGCACAGACGGAGGGGGAGCAGTATGTGAAGAAATTAGTTAAGTTAGCAAAAGTGTGTGGGATTAACCTCCCTGGCAGTTTTCCCGAATGTAGCTCGGGGTAAAATTTCTATACCACAAGCGGTAACCCCGAGCTACACTCGGGCTTACCATGCGGCGCTGCTCTGGGGGTCCCTGCAGCACTTACCTTGTCCTTCGTTCCCACGATGTGTCCCCTGCAGCGTCCCCGGCCATCTCCTCCGGCCGATGTGTTCCGGTCCCCATGACGTCGGGACGTACGGGCGCCGCCAGCGGCGGGAAATTTAAAAAATTTAAAAAATGTCATTTTTTTTTTTCAATTTTAAATAGTAAAACATTGCTGTTTCATCTCATTTCACATACATATTGTCCCTAGTGTTTTGTCCTGTGCCCTGCCTGCATTTTGTCTGTTCTTTCTGCCTGGAAACTTAGAAAAGTCCATGGCGTCCAAAAAGCGTCCCTTTACGTCAAAAGCGGTTTTAGACCGGCTAGAGAACAGCGATAGTAAATCAGAACCACTTACAGAATTGAGTGATAATGATTTGTGGGGAAATTTTCCTAAAAATTACAGCCTACAATAAAAAACTATTTCCATGCGAAAAAATGGTACCGCTTTCAGCACAAAAAATCGGAAGGAATCATACCGCCAAGGAGGTTAAAAGATAAGGACATTCAGCTACAGCCGGAAGAATGGCGGAAACTAATTGAAGAAAAGAAAGGTATCTTAGTTGACAATAATCTGCTGAAGACAGCAGAAGCCTAGTATAATGTAGCCAAGGCTATCCACAAAGATCAGTGGACAGAACAGGTATTGCAACAGGAAGGGAAAACTGTTTATGCATACCACCAACGTTTTAATATTGCAAAGGACCACCCACCACCCTATCATGGCATTTGGTCTGCAGACACTGAGCTCTGCCCTTCGTCTACTGCCCTTTCCCCTGCCCTTCCTGTCCAGCCCAGTGCACTTCCTGACGGTGGCCATCTTGCTGCACCTGCGTTGCCACTTCCTGCCCAGCCCAGTGAACTTCCTGATAGCAGCCATCTTGCTGCACCTGTATTGTCACTTCCTGCCCAGCCCAGTACACTTCCTGGAGGCGGCCATTTTGGTACACCGAATCAGACATCCGGAAGGCCTATGTCTCGAGTGAGCCGCCTCTACCCAGTCTTACAAGCCGATGGTACATTCTACGTACCGCCGGATGTGCTGCATGTCCCCACCATGCCAGTCCTTGAAACTGACACGACCACTGGTCCCGCGAGAGGCAATTTTGTCCCCAATAGACCAAAAGGGAGCAAACATTTGCATTCAGGGTCAACCTGGTCAGATATATCTTCTTTGGATGAGGAGGCCGCAGGTCCAAAACTTCCTACATTATCCGCATACGCTTCTTCAGATGCCCCTTTTAGGTCACAGGCGACAGGAAGGACTCCTCAGACAGGAAGACTCCACACCCCAGCAGATGCACCGGTGCTGTATGTTATTTTTACTCCGTCCCAGTCCTCTTCCCTGGTGACCACATTGCCAGACCCTGAAAAGCAGCCCATGCCCTTTTATCGCAGGATGGCTCAGATCCAAAAGACATACTTGGCAATTTGGAGAGATCTAGTCAGTCTGTGTGAGATAAAGGCAGGAGACTCATACTGGCCAATAATGGCACGAAGCCTTAATGACACCTGGGTTGTCAATGACAAAGCCTTCTCCTCTGGAGTGGAATTTTGTACGCAACTGCATGACTGGGCGAAAGAAAGACTGGCCGATCAAGCCACCACCCTTCAAGATATTACCCAAGATAAGGCAGACTCAGTAGAAAAATTCTATACCAGATTGTCCCAGGTCTTCTCAGACCTGGGATTCAGCACATACAACAAAGCCCATAATCAGATGCTGATCTGTCAGCCTTTGTTGCGTGGCTGAGGGAACCAATATGGAAGGGTCTCATTATGGCTAGGCCTGAGTATCGTATGGTGCACTTAGACACTCTGCTGTTGGTGGCAAAAGGCCTTGAATCATCACAAGCTACCAAGAAGTCCACCCCCATTATGGTGGCAGACCCCTGGACACACACCTGGCCAATGGCCTCGAAAGAAAATAAGCCCATTTGCTTCAATTGTGGCCACCCCGGGCACTACAAGAGGAACTGCAGAGCCCTTCCCAAACGTTGACAGCCACAGTGGAACCAGGACACACAAAACCAGCAACAGTCACAACAGCAGCGTCAAGCCCCTGGGCCCAGCGCGGATAGCCTGGATCTTCTGCGCTAGGAAGTGGGCAAGCCTGTGTCATCCCCTATCTTGGCAGTGTCTTCAGTGGGTTCAGGGGGCCCACTAGCAAAAGTGACCTTACCTATTGTAGGGCACTCAACAATATTTTTAATTGACACAGGTGCAGCCAGGAGTGTGATCAGATCAGAAGACCTGCCAGACCAGTCATATCTTTCTGACATAGACATATCCTGTGTGGGGGTAGATGGAACCCCACGGTCTAATCCTCTTACCCAACCTTTACAGGTCGGTCCATTCCCAGACTTGCTGGCCCGGTTCGTCGTGTCTTTGACGTGTCCCCTGAATCTCCTAGTAGCTGATGTGCTATCTAGGCTCCAGGCCTCTATCACATTCACTCCTGATGGCAAGGTGGTCATCTCATCACTACTAGAAGAAGAGGACACGTCTGCACTGTGCTCCATTCCCCTTCTGATTTTTTTTGATTTAAATTTTTATTTATTTTCCATATATATTGCACATTTCATTCTTGTTCTCATACAAACAAATTTGCATACCTTTAATAACATTTCTATCAATCTTTATTCCCAATTACCACCCCCAAACTATCTAATTACCCCCCACCCAAAAAAAAAAAAAAAAAAAAAAAAAAAAAACCTCCCATTCCCCTTCTGATGGCACTGCAAGAGACCCCTAGCACCACCATCCCAGCAGATGTGCTGAGCAGAATCCCAAGTTGTCTGTGGTCCGCAGGACCCGAAGATATTGGACATTTGAAGGTACCCCCAGTCATGGTGGAGCTGAAGCCTGGAGCTCATCTACCCAGGAAACCACAGTATCCACTGAAACCAGCGCAATCTGAGGCCATTTCAAAGCAGGTCAAGTCCCTTGTGGCAAATGGTGCACTCCTACCTTGTACCTCTCCATGCAACACACCTTTGTTCCCGGTGAAAAAGAAGACACCGAGAGGGGAACCAGAGAAGTACAGGATGGTCACGAGCAGTGAATGAAGCCACCGTTATCATCCCAAATCCCCACACTCTACTCACAGGGGTACGTCCAACAGCAAAGCACTTCACTGTGGTGGACCTGGCAAATGCATTCTTCAGCGTTCCCTTGCATCCTTCCTGCAGATACCTCTTCGCTTTTATCCATGGAGGGGCAGCAATACACCTGGGCAGTTATGCCGCAAGGGGTGCAAAATTCTCCGAGCCAGTTCGCCAAAGCCATGACCATCATATTGGACACGTGGCAAAAGGAACATCCGGCAGTGTTCCTTCTCCAATATGTGGACGACCTTCTTCTCTCTGCTGATGACCTGCCCACTGCTTAAGAAGCCTCGGAGAGCTTACCATGCTACTTTACACACCAAGGCTGTAAAGCCTCCAAACCGAAGTTGCAATGGTGCTCTACGACAGTTGTGTTCTTGGGCCACTGCCTCTCACATGGAATAAGGCATCTTATGGAGGAGAGAGTTAAATCCATCCAGAACCTGCCACTGCCTCTGGGCCAGAAGCCACTCCATGCTTTTCTTGGCCTCATATCCTACTGCAGGTCATGGATTCCTGATGCTTCTTGGTTTATGCAACCACTCTACGATGCTCTCAAGTCTGAGCCCTTCCATCTGTCCGAAGAGGCTGCCTCCAACGTCTTGGCTCTAAAACGCTTACTTTCTTCAGCCCCAGCCCTAGGCCTACCAGACTATGAGAAACTTTTCAAACTGTTCGTGTCTGAATGCCAAGGCCATGCTATGGGAGTATTGGCCCAGTCCCATGGCAACCACCTACGACCCGTAGGCTACTACCCGGCTTGGACCCAGTGGCTAGTGGAGCACCCTCATGTCTGCGTGCAGTTTTCGCTGCTCAAGCTCTGCTGGATAAGACCTCTGATATCGTTCTCGGACATTAACTTGTCCTCCTGGCGCCGCATGATATTGCTGCCATTTTAAACCAAGTCCAACCTAAACATTTGTCTACAGCGAGGCATCTCAGACTACAGTGTTCCCTCCAACTTCCTGATAACATCACTTTCCTACATTACCAAACCCTGAACCCGGCCACTCTCCTCCCAATTGCTGAGGGGGGTAATGAAGGTAATGAAGAAAACGGAGAAGATAATGGAGCCACTGAGCCTCATAACTGTCTTGAAGTGATGAAAATGGAAACTTTCCACCTCCCCACAGTGAATGAAACACCTCTGCAGGACCCAGACTTCACACTCTTTGTTGATAGTTCCAGATATGCAGATGATGGAGGCAAATATCATATAGGATTTGCGGTCACCACTGCAGACACAGTTCTACAGGCAAGAGCCCTATCACCAGTAATATCTGCACAAGGAGCAGAACTTCAAGCACTCACAACAGCATGCCAGATGGCAAAAGGAAAAAGGGCCAATATCTACACAGACTCCAGATACGTCTTTGGGGTGGCCCATGATTTCAGACCCATATGGAAGGCAAGAGGATTTATGACTGTGGCAGGTACGTCCATAAGACATGGAGCAGCCATTGGAAGATTGATGGAAGCACTTCTCCTACCCACTCAAGTGGCTATTCTGAAGGTAAAAGCTCATGGGAAATTAAACTCTCCAGAAGCCAAAGGCAGTAATCTGGCAGATTTGGCGGCAAAATGAGCAGCCATGGGACCACCAGAAATGGAAGGAGAGGTGACCGGAGAGTGGGAACCATTATTCACCCTACAGACCTTACCTGTGGATAGAAGCTACCTCAAGAAACTCCAAGAAGCAGCAAGTCCAGAAGAAAAAGAAAGCTGGAAATGTAAAGGAGCTGCTCTAAAAGACGGTCTGTTTGAGTGCAACAAGAGGCTTTGTTTACCCAGGAACATGTTCCCAGCTGTAGTCCAGTGGGCACACAGAGCAGCCCATCTGTCATAGAACATCATGAACAAGTACTATATAGCGCCTGGGATCACCACATTGACGAACAATTTTTGCAGAACATGTGCCATCTGTGCAAAATGCAATCCGGGATGCACAGAGAAGACACCACAGAAACATTTGGCCAAACCCCTATACCCTTTTCAAAGGATACAAATTGACCATAGCCAGATGTCAAAGAGTTGGCGGTTCGAGTATGCCCTAGTGGTGGTGGACATGTTTTTCAGTTGGCCAGAGGCCTTTGCTGTAACTAACATGACTGCTAAAACAACTGCGAAGAAGCTCCTCACTGAGGCTGTATACAACTATGGACTTCCAGAGGTGATAGAGAGAGACCAGGGCCCCGCTTCAGTAACCAAAGATATATGGGCTGCATTAGGAGTCACTCTGGCGTTCCATACCCCCTATCACCCCCAAAGTAGTGGAAAAGTAGAAAGAATGAAAGCCAGAATGCTAAAAATGGCCCAAGAGACTGGCATGAGTTGGCCAGACAGTCTGCCTATTGCCCTATTCAGTGTCAGATACACACCAAAGGAGAACACTCCCTATCCCCTTATGAGATTTTGTTTGGCTCAGCCCCCAGACTTGGTTGTTATTTTCCACAACAGTTGCAATTACAATCTGATGTGTTAACTGATTATGTGACTGCATTATCACGTGAATTAACCCGTATCCATGCCCAAGTGTTTTCTTCCATTCCAGATCCTGAGTCAGATACAGGAACTCAAAGCTTATTACTCGGAGATTGGGTATTAATAAAGAAATTTGTGAGGAAGCATTCCCTTGAGCCAAGATATGATGGTCCATTCCCAGTTCTGCAGACCACAGCCACTTCTGTCAAGGTGGCCGGGAAGAACACTTGGATACACGCCTCCCACTGCAAGAAAGTCCCAACCCCTGAGGAAAAGGCGTCATCTACACCATGAAAACTATGTTGTATATCCTCTTTCTAATGAGTCTGACAGAGGCTCAACAGGTGGCTATCACTGAAATAGGCGACACCACTATATTTTGGTACAACTCATCCAACACTCATGTTGCCACCTTCACCTTTGATTTTTGTAGTGTACTTCCCGCTTGGTGCCAAGGCCACTCAGATCCTAACTGGGCACAGCGGGTATGTGACATAGGTGGTGACCAGATATACATATGTGTGACGGATGATTATTGGGGACAGGATTGTGACTATTTGGGATTGGTAGGATGGAATACGGGAACAGCCTGGGGGTACAGACCACAGAGTGCCCTAAACAAGAAAGATAGAAAGGGGAAGTCCCTCATTGACTATATGACGTTTTTGAGGTCAGGGTGTAATAAAAAGGGGAAAAGGCTCACCATAAATATAGAGAATCCCAGCCCCGGTGATGCAGGTATTTATTGGTTAGGCATGACCAGCTTTTCTGGAACTGGTTCTCTGAAAAAACTTCAATTAAAAGACATGTGTCGCTCATCAGAACCAGTGGTCAATCCCCTCAGACCCTCCATTCGTACCATAGGTGACATGGTGGCAATAGCAAACCCCACCTTTGAGGACACTATGGCTGCAGAAACTGGTTTCTCTGATACCAACCTGTGGCTTGAGTGAATGAGGTTCAGTGCCAGCCAACATAACAAAAGTAATCGTTATGTCTGTGGTAGTGCTAGGCCACATTTAGGTACGGTCCCTCTCTCAATCCCATGAGATAATGAGGAATGCTTCCTCAGCCTGTTCACCAACACATCCACCAACCACTCCACATGTGAGAAATGGAAGAAGGAGTATCCGATGGTTACTAAAATCTCAAAGCCTGGAGAGGGTATTACTATCTATCCAGGGAAATACATCTGTTATTCTAATTACAAAGGCAAAGGGAGATTCCTGGGTAATTTTACAGAAGGTTATTGTTCCACCTACAGCAGTATTCCGGGGGTTAAGGTGCAGAATCAGACCCAGTCTCTCGGTGATGTATATTGGATCTGTGGGGACCAAAAGATTAGAACCAGATTGGAAAGGACTTGGACTGGTGAGTGCGCTCTTGCAAAGGCCATTATGCCTCTCCACATCCTAGTAAAAAATACCCATGACCCAATACCTGGCCATAGGAGGAAGCGAAAAGCCCCTTCTGGTAGTTTTGACCCACATGTGTATATAGATGCCACTGGAGTCCCAAGGGGGGTGCCTAATGAATTTAAAGCCAGAGACCAAGTAAAAGCAGGTTTTGAATCCCTGACTCCCATGATAACTGTTAATAAAAATGTAGATTGGATAAATTACATATACTACAACTAGAGATGAGCGAAGTATTCAAACATTCGTTTCGACTGATTCGGCGAATTCGTGAAAAAATTTTGATTCGAGTCGAATATATTCGCTGTGAATTTAACTTATAAAAGGGTGTTTCTAGGCTTCAGAGAGCCTTTATATTAGTGCAGAACACTGTACCTTTAATTTAAATGCCCTTGGAGTCTGCTGGGGAAGAGAAATAATACTGTCAGTCAGTATGACATGCAGATGAGTGCCGTCGATCTTAGAATCACCGCACACTTCACTCATTTGGGCAGTCACGGGGCCAAAACCAGAGTGTGGAGCCACAGTGTGGCGGTGGAGGCAGCAGCAATGGGAGGCCATACAGCACCCTATGACAAAATGGAACCCACCAGCAGTGTGAGGAGACCTGAAAGTGGCACATGGCATGACACACTGTGGACCTGGCAGCAGCATGAGGAGGCGGTACAGTGGCCCATGGCAGATTAAGGCCTGGCAGCAGCAATGGGAGGCCCGTAATCTGCCAGCACCCTATGAGAAAATGGAACCCTGGGCTGGGGCAGGCAGAACCGCCGTATCTTTATCACGGTTTTCCCAGGCCACCGAATGGCGACGTTGCATATGCTGACGCAACGCTGTAGTCCCAACATGGGCCCCCTGGCCACGCTTGACTTTCTGGCCACATAGTCGACATACGGCTACGTTTACTTCCTCGGGCGGCTTGACGAAAAATTGCCACACCGCTGAGTAGGAAACTTTGCCCCCGCTACTCCTCACTGGCTGACTGCTACTTCCTCTGTGCACACCGGCACCACTACTGGCCGTGGTGGTAGGCTGCAGTGGAGCTGGTGCTCTACTCCGTGGCCGTTTGCCTCCACTGACACTGCTGCGACCCTGCTGCCTCCTGGCAGCAGCAATGGGAGGCCGTACAGGGACCCATGACACACTCTGGACCTGGCAGCAGCATGAGGAGGCGGTACAGGGGCCCATGGCAGATTAGGGGCCTGGCAGCAGCAATGGGAGGCCCGTAATCTGCCAGCACCCTATGACAAAATGGAACACACCAGCAGTGTGAGGAGACCTGAAAGTGGCACATGGCATGACACACTGTGGACCTGGCAGCAGCATGAGGAGGCGGTACAGGGGCCCATGGCAGATTAGGGGCCTGGCAACAGCTATGGGAGGCCCGTAATCTGCCAGCATCCTATGACAAAATGGAACCCAGCAGGAGTGTGAGGAGACCTGAAAGTGGCACATGGCAGAGTGTGGCGATGGAGACAGCAGCAATGGGAGGCCGTACAGGGACCCATGAGACACTGTGGACCTGGCAGCAGCATGAGGAGGCGGTACAGGGGCCCATGGCAGATTAGGGGCCTGGCAGCAGCAATGGGAGACGCCCGTAATCTGCCAGCAACCTATGACAAAATGGAACCCAGCAGGAGTGTGAGGAGACCTGAAAGTGGCACATGGCATGACACACTGTGGACCTGGCAGCAGCATGAGGAGGCGGTACAGGGGCCCAAGGCAGATTAGGGGCCTGGCAGCAGCTATGGGAGGCCCGTAATCTGCCAGCATCCTATGACAAAATGGAACCCAGCAGGAATGTGAGGAGACCTGAAAGTGGCACATGGCAGAGTGTGGCGATGGAGACAGCAGCAATGGGAGGCCGTACAGGGACCCATGAGACACTGTGGACCTGGCAGCAGCATGAGGAGGTGGTACAGGGGCCCATGGCAGATTAGGGGCCTGGCAGCAGCAATGGGAGACGCCCGTAATCTGCCAGCAACCTATGACAAAATGGAACCCAGAAGCAGTGTGAGGAGACCTGAAAGTGGCACATGGCAGAGTGTGGCGATGGAGACAGCAGCAATGGGAGGCCGTACAGGGACCCATGAGACACTGTGGACCTGGCAGCAGCATGAGGAGGCGGTACGGGGGCCCATGGCAGATTAGGGGCCTGGCAGCAGCTATGGGAGGCCCGTAATCTGCCAGCATCCTATGACAAAATGGAACCCAGCAGGAGTGTGAGGAGACCTGAAAGTGGCACATGGCAGAGTGTGGCGATGGAGACAGCAGCAATGGGAGGCCGTACAGGGACCCATGAGAGACTCTGGACCTGGCAGCAGCATGAGGAGGCGGTACAGGGGCCCATGGCTGATTAGGGGCCTGGCAGCAGCTATGGGAGGCCCGTAATCTGCCAGCACCCTATGACAAAAAATGGAACACACCAGCAGTGTGAGGAGACCTGAAAGTGGCACATGGCATGACACACTGTGGACCTGGCAGCAGCATGAGGAGGCGGTACAGGGGCCCATGGCAGATTAGGGGCCTGGCAGCAGCTATGGGAGGCCCGTAATCTGCCAGCACCCTATGACAAAAAATGGAACACACCAGCAGTGTGAGGAGACCTGAAAGTGGCACATGGCAGAGTGTGGCGATGGAGACAGCAGCAATGGGAGGCCGTACAGGGACCCATGACACACTCTGGACCTGGCAGCAGCATGAGGAGGCGGTACAGGGGCCCATGGCAGATTAGGGGCCTGGCAGCAGCAATGGGAGGCCCGTAATCTGCCAGCACCCTATGACAAAAAATGGAACACACCAGCAGTGTGAGGAGACCTGAAAGTGGCACATGGCATGACACACTGTGGACCTGGCAGCAGCATGAGGAGGCGGTACAGGGGCCCATGGCAGATTAGGGGCCTGGCAGCAGCTATGGGAGGCCCGTAATCTGCCAGCACCCTATGACAAAAAATGGAACACACCAGCAGTGTGAGGAGACCTGAAAGTGGCACATGGCAAAGTGTGGCGATGGAGACAGCAGCAATGGGAGGCCGTACAGGGACCCATGACACACTCTGGACCTGGCAGCAGCATGAGGAGGCGGTACGGGGGCCCATGGCAGATTAGGGGCCTGGCAGCAGCTATGGGAGGCCCGTAATCTGCCAGCACCCTATGACAAAAAATGGAACACACCAGCAGTGTGTGAGGAGACCTGAAAGTGGCACATGGCAGAGTGTGGCGATGGAGACAGCAGCAATGGGAGGCCGTACTGGGACCCATGAGAGACTCTGGACCTGGCAGCAGCATGAGGAAGCGGTACAGGGGCCCATGGCAGATTAGGGGCCTGGCAGCAGCTATGGGAGGCCCGTAATCTGCCAGCACCCTATGACAAAAAATGGAACACACCAGCAGTGTGAGGAGACCTGAAAGTGGCACATGGCATGACACACTGTGGACCTGGCAGCAGCATGAAGAGGCGGTACAGGGGCCCATGGCAGATTAGGGGCCTGGCAGCAGCTATGGGAGGCCCGTAATCTGCCAGCACCCTATGACAAAAAATGGAACACACCAGCAGTGTGAGGAGACCTGAAAGTGGCACATGGCAGAGTGTGGCGATGGAGACAGCAGCAATGGGAGGACGTACAGGGACCCATGACACACTCTGGACCTGGCAGCAGCATGAGGAGATGGTACAGGGGCCCATGGCAGATTAGGGGCCTGGCAGCAGCTATGGGAGGCCCGTAATCTGCCAGCACCCTATGACAAAAAATGGAACACACCAGCAGTGTGTGAGGAGACCTGAAAGTGGCACATGGCAGAGTGTGGCGATGGAGACAGCAGCAATGGGAGGCCGTACAGGGACCCATGAGAGACTCTGGACCTGGCAGCAGCATGAGGAGGCAGTACAGGGGCCCATGGCAGATTAGGGGCCTGGCAGCAGCTATGGGAGGCCCGTAATCTGCCAGCACCCTATGATAAAAAATGGAACACACCAGCAGTGTGAGGAGACCTGAAAGTGGCACATGGCATGACACACTGTGGACCTGGCAGCAGCATGAGGAGGCGGTACAGGGGCCCATGGCAGATTAGGGGCCTGGAAGCAGCTATGGGAGGCCCGTAATCTGCCAGCACCCTATGACAAAAAATAGAACACACCAGCAGTGTGAGGAGACCTGAAAGTGGCACATGGCATGACACACTGTGGACCTGGCAGCAGCATGAGGAGGCGGTACAGGGGCCCATGGCAGATTAGGGGCCTGGCAGCAGCTATGGGAGGCCCGTAATCTGCCAGCACCCTATGACAAAAAATGGAACACACCAGCAGTGTGAGGAGACCTGAAAGTGGCACATGGCAAAGTGTGGCGATGGAGACAGCAGCAATGGGAGGCCGTACAGGGACCCATGACACACTCTGGACCTGGCAGCAGCATGAGGAGGTGGTACAGGGGCCCATGGCAGATTAGGGGCCTGGCAGCAGCTATGGGAGGCCCGTAATCTGCCAGCACCCTATGACAAAAAATGGAACACACCAGCAGTGTGTGAGGAGACCTGAAAGTGGCACATGGCAGAGTGTGGCGATGGAGACAGCAGCAATGGGAGGCCGTACACTGACCCATGAGAGACTCTGGACCTGGCAGCAGCATGAGGAGGCGGTACAGGGGCCCATGGCAGAATAGGGGCCTGGCAGCAGCTATGGGAGGCCCGTAATCTGCCAGCTCCCTATGACAAAAAATGGAACACACCAGCAGTGTGAGGAGACCTGAAAGTGGCACATGTTTGGGGCATGATTCATGGCGGATTTAGTCAGTTGTGTCAGGAACTGGTGGTTTGAAATCCAGACTAATCCACGCCTGATTCATTTTCACAAACGTGAGTCTCTCCACACTTTGGGTGGACAGTCGTGTCCTCTGCGGAGTTACAATACCTCCTGCCGCACTAAACACGTGCTCCGATGCCACGCTACTGGCCGGGCATGACAGCCTTTCAAGGGCAAATTCAGCTAGTTGGGGCCAAAGGTCAAGTTTCGTTGCCCAGTAGTCAAGGGGATTGTCTACTTCGGTTGGCAGGGTGCTGTCCAAGTAGGCCCAAGCCTGTTGTTTGAGCTCCTGCTCCAGGTCCACCTGATGCTGCTGCTGCTGCGGCTGGTTAGTAGTTTCCTCACTGCGCTGGTGAAGAAAGCTACTCATCATCGACTGCAGACTGAGGCAGCCGCTGCTGGTGGAGCTGCCACTGCTCCTACCACCCCACCCCTCCCCTGATGCCATGGCAGCGGAACGCGAGCGCACAGGGCCCACAGTGTCTGAGGATGGACGTTGGCGCAGAAAGGCAGAGACCAACTGACTACATAGGTGGTTTTTATAGTACGTTATTTTGGCCTCCCTCTCAGCAGGTGTGAAAAAGGCCACCATTTTTGAACGGTAGCGAGGGTCCAACAAGGTGGACAGCCAAAAGTCATCCCTCTGTCTGATGGTTATTATTCGGCTGTCGCTACGCAAGCAACCGAGCATGCTATGGGCCATTTGTGCCAAGGAATGCGAGGGACTCCCTGCCTCCATCTCCACAGCATACTGCCACGGTGTGTCTGGGTCCTCTGTCTCCTCCTCCTCTACCATATGCTCCTGCTCCTCCACTCCTGTCCGCTGAGTGGAAAAACCACCCATTTCACTCAATAATTCCTGAGCACAAATGTCCTCCTCTACCTCCTCCTCTTCTTCCTGTCCTGCCCCCACAGGGGTCATGTGGCGTTGAGATCTGTGCGCCACGTCTACCGCACCCTGACCAGCCATTGTTAACAGCATTTGTTCCAGGACGTGCAACAGAGGAATGACGTCGTTCATCCCATAGTCCTGCCGACTCACGAATAGCGTGGCCTCCTCAAAGGGCCTGAGCAAGCGGCAGGTGTCACGCATGAGCTGCCAATGGCTGACATCGAAGTTACACAGGGGAGTACCTTTATCCGCTTGTAACATCAGGAAATCGGTGATGGCCTTTCGCTGTTCGTAAAGGCGGTCTAACATGTGTAGGGTTGAATTCCACCTTGTTGCAATGTCACAGATCAGGCGATGCTGTGGAATTCCGTTCTGCCGCTGCAGCTCAAGGAGGGTGTGCTTTGCGGTGTAGGAATGGCTGAAATGCATGCAAAGTTTACGTGACATTTTAAGGATGTCTTGCAGTGGGATAGTGGATTTAGGAACCGCTTGACAACCAGATTGAACACGTGAGCCATGCATGGCGCATGGCACAACCTTCCTTGACGCAGAGCAGACACCATGTTCTTTCCGTTGTCGGTTCCGATTTTCAATTTGCGCGGAGACAGCCATCTGTCGATTTCTCTGTTCATTACACTGAGAAGTTCCTCCCCTGTGTGACTACGTTCGCCAAGGCATACCAGGTGCAGCACAGCGTGACACCGTTGCGCCCTGCACATGTGATATGCCGGTCGGGTAATGGGACTTGGCACGGGGGTGGCGGCTGAGGACACGGCGGAAGAAGAGGTGGTAGAGGCGGACATCTTTTGTGGACCAAGGACGTGCAAACGTGGAGGCAAAAGCGGCGTGACCTGTCCAAGTTGCTGGTGCGGCTGTGCCGGCACCACGTTCACCCAGTGGGCCGTAAATGACATGTACTGTCCCTGACCGTAGTTACAGCTCCACACGTCGGCGCTGCCGTGCACTTTGGCAGAGACCGACATGCTCAAAGACTGGCCCACCATCTCTTCTACATATGAATGCAGGGCTGGCACTGCCTTTTTGGCAAAGAAATGCCGGCTTGGCACTCTCCACCGCGGCGCGGCACAAGCCATCATTTCTCGGAAAGGTGCTGAGTCCACCACTTGGAAAGGGAGGGACTGCAGCACCAGCAACTTGGACAGGAGGACGTTCAGCTTTTGCACCGTCAGGTGCGTGCTCGCAAACTGTTGTCTCTTGGAAACGGATTCCAAGAAAGACTGCTGACGGAATCCGTGAAGAGGAGTAGCAGGAGAAGGAGCATCTGAACGAGCGGAAGATGCCAACGAGCGACAACTCCCCTCAGCAGAGGTGTTGGAGCCTTGACTGGCTGATAGAGGGCGATTGACGTCGGGTGACGGAGCAAGTAACGGAGCGGGTGATGGAGCGGGGGCTGGGGCAGGCAGAACCGCCGTATCTTTATCACGGTTTTCCCAGGCCACCAAATGGCGACGCTGCATATGCTGACGCAACGCTGTAGTCCCAACATGGACCCCCTGGCCATGCTTGACTTTCTGGCCACATAGTCGACATACGGCTACGTTTACTTCCTCGGGCGGCTTGACGAAAAATTGCCACACCGCCGAGTAGGAAACTTTGCCCCCGATACTCCTCACTGGCTGACTGCTACTTCCTCCGTGCACACCGGCACCACTACTGGCCGTGGTGGTAGGCTGCAGTGGAGCTGGTGCTCTACTCCGTGGCCGTTTGCCTCCACTGACACTGCTGCGACCCTGCTGCCTCCTGGGCAACCCACCGACTGTTTCGCTCGCTGCCAAGCTGCCACCCTCTTCTCCTGATGATGCGGAAGCAATAGCCTGATGACGACGAGGCTGCCAAGTGCAATCAGCCTCATCATCATCAATTAGGGTCTCCGCCTCACTACTAGCCCCCTCGGCTGCGTGTGGGTCAGGAGACAGACCTGTCTCTAGACCGGCTACCGAGCCACTCTCCTCGCCACTACTTCTTCGCCTGGCTGCTGAAGAGGCGGATGTCTCCCCCCGTTCCTGACCGCCCTCTGTTAGCTCTTCCTCACTGTACAGTGGGGCTGAGCCCACAGCATGCGATACTTCGCTTGGTGAGGGAACACCAAAGGACAGGGGCAGGTAGAGGACACGTGATTTCAGTGGGCTTGCTCCCGGGCCATGCCAACTAACGGTTGTGTCTGACGTACCCACCGACCGTTGGCTGTAGGTGTCAGAGGTGACCTGGGAAGAGGAAGACGACCGAGTCAACCAATCGATGACGGCAGGGTTGTCGGTGGATGACACCGGGAGCACTGGCCTCTGGCTGCGACTAGTGCTGCCTCAACCCCTTCCTCTGCTGCCACATCTGCTCGCTCCTAAAACATTGCCTCCTCTGCCACTCCTCTGCATGTTGTCTGACATACTCTTTAATTAAACGATTCTGTGTCCCTGAGTAACAATTCTGTGTCTGTCCCTGAGTAACAATTCTGTGTCTGTCCCTGAGTAACAATTCTGTGTCCCTGAGTAACAATTCTGTGTCCCTCAGTAACAATTCTGTGTCCCTCAGTAACAATTCTGTGTCCCTCAGTAACAATTTTGTGTCCCTCAGTAACAATTCTGTGTCCCTCAGTAACAATTCTGTGTCCCTCAGTAACAATTCTGTGTCTGTCCCTGAGTAACAATTCTGTGTCTGTCCCTGAGTAACAATTCTGTGTCCCTCAGTAACAATTCTGTGTCCCTCAGTAACAATTCTGTGTCCCTCAGTAACAATTCTGTTTCTGTCCCTGAGTAACAATTCTGTGTCTGTCCCTGAGTAACAGTTCTGTGTCCCTCAGTAACAATTCTGTGTCCCTCAGTAACAATTCTGTGTCCCTCAGTAACAATTCTGTGTCCCTCAGTAATAATTCTGTGTCTGTCCCGTAGTAGCAATTCTGTGTCCCTAAGTAACGTTTCTGTGGCCCTAAGTAACGGTTCTGTGTCCCTCAGTAACAATTCTGTGTCCCTCAGTAACAATTCTGTGTCTTTCCCTGAGTAACAATTCTGTGTCCCTAAGTAACGTTTCTGTGGCCCTAAGTAACGGTTCTGTGTCCCTCAGTAACATTTCTGTGTCCCTCAGTAACAATTCTGTGTCTGTCCCTAAGTAACAATTCTGTGGCCCTAAGTAACGTTTCTGTGGCCCTAAGTAACGTTTCTGTGGCCCTAAGTAACGATTCTGTGGCCCTAAGTAACGTTTCTGTGGCCCTAAGTAACGATTCTGTGGCCCTAAGTAACGTTTCTGTGGCCCTAAGTAACGGTTCTGTGGCCCTCAGTAACGTTTCTGTGGCCCTAAGTAACGGTTCTGTGGCCCTCAGTAACAATTCTGTGTCCCTCAGTAACAATTCTGTGTCTGTCCCTAAGTAACAATTCTGTGGCCCTAAGTAACGTTTCTGTGGCCCTAAGTAACGGTTCTGTGGCCCTCAGTAACAATTCTGTGTCCCTCAGTAACAATTCTGTGTCTGTCCCTAAGTAACGTTTCTGTGGCCCTAAGTAACATTTCTGTGGCCCTAAGTAACGATTCTGTGGCCCTAAGTAACGTTTCTGTGGCCCTAAGTAATGTTTCTGTGGCCCTAAGTAACGATTCTGTGTCCCTAAGTAACGTTTCTGTGGCCCTAAGTAACGTTTCTGTGGCCCTAAGTAACGATTCTGTGGCCCTAAGTAACGGTTCTGTGTCCCTCAGTAACAATTCTGTGTCCCTCAGTAACAATTATGTGTCTGTCCCTGAGTAACAATTCTGTGTCCCTAAGTAACGTTTCTGTGGCCCTAAGTAACGGTTCTGTGGCCCTCAGTAACAATTCTGTGTCCCTCAGTAACAATTCTGTGTCTGTCCCTGAGTAACAATTCTGTGGCCCTAAGTAACGTTTCTGTGGCCCTAAGTAACGGTTCTGTGGCCCTCAGTAACAATTCTGTGTCCCTCAGTAACAATTCTGTGTCTGTCCCTAAGTAACAATTTTGTGGCCCTAAGTAACGTTTCTGTGGCCCTAAGTAACGTTTCTGTGGCCCTAAGTAACGATTCTGTGGCCCTAAGTAACGTTTCTGTGGCCCTAAGTAACGTTTCTGTGGCCCTAAGTAACGATTCTGTGGCCCTAAGTAACGGTTCTGTGTCCCTCAGTAACAATTCTGTGTCCCTCAGTAACAATTCTGTGTCTGTCCCTGAGTAACAATTCTATGTCCCTAAGTAACGTTTCTGTGGCCCTAAGTAACGTTTCTGTGGCCCTCAGTAACAATTCTGTGTCCCTCAGTAACAATTCTGTGTCTGTCCCTGAGTAACAATTCTGTGGCCCTAAGTAACGTTTCTGTGGCCCTAAGTAACGGTTCTGTGGCCCTCAGTAACAATTCTGTGTCCCTCAGTAACAATTCTGTGTCTGTCCCTAAGTAACAATTCTGTGGCCCTAAGTAACGTTTCTGTGGCCCTAAGTAACGATTCTGTGGCCCTAAGTAACGATTCTGTGGCCCTAAGTAACGTTTCTGTGGACCTAAGTAACGTTTCTGTGGCCCTAAGTAACGATTCTGTGGCCCTAAGTAACGATTCTGTGGCCCTAAGTAACGTTTCTGTGGCCCTAAGTAACAATTCTGTGGCCCTAAGTAACGGTTCTGTGTCCCTCAGTAACAATTCTGTGTCCCTCAGTAACAATTCTGTGTCTGTCCCTGAGTAACAATTCTGTGTCCCTAAGTAACGTTTCTGTGGCCCTAAGTAACGGTTCTGTGGCCCTCAGTAACATTTCTGTGTCCCTCAGTAACAATTCTGTGTCTGTCCCTAAGTAACAATTCTGTGGCCCTAAGTAACGTTTCTGTGGCCCTAAGTAACGTTTCTGTGGCCCTAAGTAACGATTCTGTGGCCCTAAGTAACGTTTCTGTGGCCCTAAGTAACGATTCTGTGGCCCTAAGTAACGTTTCTGTGGCCCTAAGTAACGGTTCTGTGGCCCTCAGTAACGTTTCTGTGGCCCTAAGTAACGGTTCTGTGGCCCTCAGTAACAATTCTGTGTCCCTCAGTAACAATTCTGTGTCTGTCCCTAAGTAACAATTCTGTGGCCCTAAGTAACGTTTCTGTGGCCCTAAGTAACGGTTCTGTGGCCCTCAGTAACAATTCTGTGTCCCTCAGTAACAATTCTGTGTCTGTCCCTAAGTAACGTTTCTGTGGCCCTAAGTAACGTTTCTGTGGCCCTAAGTAACGTTTCTGTGGCCCTAAGTAACGATTCTGTGGCCCTAAGTAACGTTTCTGTGGCCCTAAGTAATGTTTCTGTGGCCCTAAGTAACGATTCTGTGGCCCTAAGTAACGTTTCTGTGGCCCTAAGTAACGTTTCTGTGGCCCTAAGTAACGATTCTGTGGCCCTAAGTAACGGTTCTGTGTCCCTCAGTAACAATTCTGTGTCCCTCAGTAACAATTCTGTGTCTGTCCCTGAGTAACAATTCTGTGTCCCTAAGTAACGTTTCTGTGGCCCTAAGTAACGGTTCTGTGGCCCTCAGTAACAATTCTGTGTCCCTCAGTAACAATTCTGTGTCTGTCCCTGAGTAACAATTCTGTGGCCCTAAGTAACGTTTCTGTGGCCCTCAGTAACAATTCTGTGTCTGTCCCTAAGTAACAATTTTGTGGCCCTAAGTAACGTTTCTGTGGCCCTAAGTAACGTTTCTGTGGCCCTAAGTAACGATTCTGTGGCCTTAAGTAACGTTTCTGTGGCCCTAAGTAACGTTTCTGTGGCCCTAAGTAACGATTCTGTGGCCCTAAGTAACGGTTCTGTGTCCTTCAGTAACAATTCTGTGTCCCACAGTAACAATTCTGTGTCTGTCCCTGAGTAACAATTCTATGTCCCTAAGTAACGTTTCTGTGGCCCTAAGTAACGTTTCTGTGGCCCTCAGTAACAATTCTGTGTCCCTCAATAACAATTCTGTGTCTGTCCCTGAGTAACAATTCTGTGGCCCTAAGTAACGTTTCTGTGGCCCTAAGTAACGTTTCTGTGGCCCTAAGTAACGGTTCTGTGGCCCTCAGTAACAATTCTGTGTCCCTCAGTAACAATTCTGTGTCTGTCCCTAAGTAACAATTCTGTGGCCCTAAGTAACGTTTCTGTGGCCCTAAGTAACGATTCTGTGGCCCTAAGTAACGATTCTGTGGCCCTAAGTAACGTTTCTGTGGACCTAAGTAACGTTTCTGTGGCCCTAAGTAACGATTCTGTGGCCCTAAGTAACGATTCTGTGGCCCTAAGTAACGTTTCTGTGGCCCTAAGTAACGATTCTGTGGCCCTAAGTAACGGTTCTGTGTCCCTCAGTAACAATTCTGTGTCCCTCAGTAACAATTCTGTGTCTGTCCCTGAGTAACAATTCTGTGTCCCTAAGTAACGTTTCTGTGGCCCTAAGTAACGGTTCTGTGGCCCTCAGTAACAATTCTGTGTCCCTCAGTAACAATTCTGTGTCTGTCCCTAAGTAACAATTCTGTGGCCCTAAGTAACGTTTCTGTGGCCCTAAGTAACGGTTCTGTGGCCGTCAGTAACAATTCTGTGTCCCTCAGTAACAATTCTGTGTCTGTCCCTAAGTAACGATTCTGTGGCCCTAAGTAACGTTTCTGTGGCCCTAAGTAACGTTTCTGTGGCCCTAAGTAACGATTCTGTGGCCCTAAGTAACGATTCTGTGGCCCTAAGTAACGTTTCTGTGGCCCTAAGTAACGTTTCTGTGTCCCTAAGTAACGTTTCTGTGGCCCTAAGTAACTTTTCTGTGTCCCTAACTAACGTTTCTGTGTCCCTAAGTAACGTTTCTGTGTCCCTAACTCTCTCCCTCAATACAGCCAGGTCTGCCTCTGTTGAATGACTGGAGGCAAATGGAGAATTCTAAAATGGCCGCCATTTATAGCTCGACCATTACACAGTGCTGGCTGGCTGGCTGCTGATTGGCTAATGCGATCACATGTCATGAATGAATGCATTATGGGTCAGCGCGCCTTGTCTGCGCGCCTTCCCAGACATCCCCGCTCCGTCGCCGCACATGTCGCCGCCATTTTAGGAAAAATTTCGATTCGCGCATCCGAAGTCTGCTAATTTTCGGATTCGGCGCGAATCTAAATTTTCCTAATATTCGAAACGAATTCCACTTCGCCTACTTCGATTCGCTCATCTCTAACTACAACCAACAGAGGTTTGTGAATTACACCAGGGATGCCCTCCAAGGAATCGTTGACCAGTTAGCCCCTACATCCTACATGACATTCCAGAATAGGATGGCTCTGGACATGATTTTAGCAGAGAAAGGAGGTGTCTGTAAAATGATAGAAGGAACAGGAATATGTTTTACATATATTTCTGACAATACTGGCCCAACTGGTAAGGTTACTCTGACTATAAAGAAATTAGAAGACCTGTCAGTTGAGTTGAAGAAGAATTCAGGGATCACAGACCCGTGGGATCAATATTTCAGTTGGATGAGTGGGTGGCAAAAGATTCTTGCCCAAATAGGGGTAATTGTACTAATAATTCTGATTCTCCTGGCCCTGGTTGTATGCTGTGTTATACCATGTGTGAAGAAATTGATGAGCAAAGCTGTAAACAACAGTACACCTACCTTCCTGAACCAGGAGCAAGAGGATCTCCACATGATAGATGAAGAAAAACCTTATGCCCCATTATGGTCCCTCCCCGTCAATAGTAATCTCACAATTTTGTAGGGATAGCATCTGACTTCCTTATGTACAAAGTCTGTGGCAAGGGGGGTTATGAAACAGTCATCACCTGTCTAACGTACAGCATAAAAGAGTTCCAAGGTACATAAGGACAGATGAGCTAGGTTTTATAGGGACAGAGTAAAATAGTCATTTTAAGGGGGGACTGTGATGGATATGGTAAAATGCCTATTTGGTTTATGTTTTTTTTATACATTTTATACATATCTACTTTTATACCTTTATATTTGGATATTTCTAAGTGTTTTGTATGAATATATATATATGTTGTGTGTATATCTTTTGCCTGCTGGTCTTTTTAGTCCTCCTTAACTCAAAAATAGCTGCTCAGCAACCCCTCCCATCGAGGGAACTTGAGAACAAAGGAAATATTTTTTTTTAGAGATAAGACCTAGGAGAGGATCACGCCTATATTCTTAAGGACAATTGTTTTCATGTGGAAATGACCAATCAAAGACTAATACACTGTATATAGCTCAATAATGCTAATGCAGCGCTCACATGACTCTTGCATCATTTTGCATATATAAGCTCACTTTCTCATTATAATAAACTAGAAGTTTTCACAGACCGAATATGTGTCAGTGTGAGTTTCTCTAAGTGCGCGCACTACAGAGCTAGCAATATTAATTAGGACAGGAACAGATAATCACCGGACACTTAGTCTGAACTAAATCAACACTATTGATGGGCTGCAGTGATGGTGGCTCTGTTATGGGTACTCTGATTAGGCTGTGCTGATGACAGGTACACTGACAGGCTGCACAGGTGTATGTGCTGACAGGTACACTGATAGGCTTTCCTTATGAATGTGCTGAGAGGTACACTGATGGGCTGCTGGACAGGTACACTGATGGGCTCTGCTGGACAGGTACGCTGATGGGCTCTGCTGGACAGGTACGCTGATGGGCTCTGCTGACAGGCTGCACGACAGGTACACTGATGTGCTGTGCTAGGAGCTGTGTGATGGGCTGTGCTAGCAGGTATGCTGATGGGCTGTACTGACAGGTACACCGATGGGCTGTGCTGACAAGTACGTGATGGGCTGTGCTGACAGGTACATGATGGGCTGTATGACAGGTACACTGATGGGCTGTATGACAGGTACACTGATGGGCTGTATGACATGTATACTGATGGGCTGTATGACAGGTACACTGATGGGCTGTGCTGACAGGTACGTGATCGGTTGTATGACAGGTACACTGACAGACTGGCGACAGGTACGCTTATGGACTGGCGACAGGTACCAGGAATGCTGATGGACTGGTGAAGGGTACGCTGATGGACTGGCGACAGGTACACTGATGGGCTGGCGACAGGTACACTGATGGGCTGGCGACAGGTAGGTTGATGGGCTGGCGACAGGTAGGTTAATGGGCTGGCGACAGGTACACTGATGGGCTGGCGACAGGTACACTGATGGGCTGGCGACAAGTACCAGAAATGCTGATGGGCTGGCGACATGTACACTGATGGGCTGGCGACAGATACACTGATGGACAGCTGTGACAGGTACACTGATGGACAGCTGTGACAGGTACACTGATGGACAGCTGTGACAGGTACACTGATAGGCAGCTGTGACAGGCAATCAGGGCAGTGTGAAGGCAATCAGCAGTGTGGTGCACAATACTGATAGCTGTAACTCACTGTTCCCCTTCTTCTCCTCACACAGGATCCGCGTGTGAGGCGCAGCAGCTGTAACAGCAAGTTCCCGCTATTTGTTTATACTTGTGATCGGCTGTGATAGGACACAGCCGATCACAGGGTAAATAGCCAATTTTATTGGCTGTTTACCCTCATCAACAATGTGCTATGTCCATGGGACACAGCCGACGAAAGACCAACGCGCTACACGCTGCCGGGAGTGCGCTCTGGGGGCGTGTCCAGTAGGACGCCATATGGCATCCTCCCAGAGGGACAAGCTGTTTTGTCGGCTACCTTTGTGCCATAGGCCAGGCTGGAACTGATTAAAAGTGATCAAATAAATAAATAAAATAGTGTAAAAATAATAAAAAAAATCAAAATAACTTAAAAGAAAAGGACCCTCACCCCCCACCCGCATGCTGATTCTGTTGACCCCAGTGGTTGCACCATGCATGTGAGGTATTGCCGTGAACAGTAGACCTCCTCTGTAAATCTAAGATGGTAGCTTGTTAAGACTTCTAAAACGTTGCCTATGGATATTAAAAACGTATGCAGTTTGTCGCCATTGCACGGGGCATGCGCAGTTTTAAAGCATGTCATGTTTGGTATCTATTTACTCGGCATACCATCATTTTTTTATATTTTAACAGATAATTGGCCAATATATTGTGTTTTTGCGCAGTAAAAGGAAGTAAAAAAGTGTATTTTTTTTTTTTCTTAAATTACACTTGAAAAATCGTGAGTACTATGTGACATAACAAATTGCAGCATTTTATTCACTAGAGTGTTTGCTTTAAAAAAAAATACAATGTTCGGGGGTTTAAATTAATTTCCTAGCAAAAATGCAGATTTTTTTTCATGTGAACAAAAAGTGTCAGAAAAGGCTTGATCTTCAGGTGGTTAGAAGAGTGAGTGATGTGTGGCATAAACGTCTAATGCTGGGCATAAAATGCCCCCACCCCCAAAACGACCCCTTTTTGGAAAGTAGACACCCCAAACTATTTGCTGAGAGGCATGTTGAATCAGTAGAAGAATTAATTTTTTTACCACAAGTTTGTGGAAAATGACAAAAAAAAATTGTTTTTTTTTTTTTACACAAAATTGTCACTTAACCTCTTGCCGTCCGCCTGCTGTTTATAAACGGCAGGGCGGTGGCAGTCCAGGGGCGGGTTGCCGTTCCTAAACGGCACCCGCCTTTTCTAGCTGTGCGTGCTCCCTGGGAGCGCGCACCACCGCGATCCGGTGCCCGCTGTGTCCTCCGGACACAGTGAAACACTGATTGTCGGACGGGACCTCTGTACGAGGTCCCGATCATGTGATCACTGATTGGCGAATCAGTGATCACATGCAAAGTAGTAAGCAAGATGTCACTTGTGACATCATTGCTTACTACGTGTGAAATCTGTGAATGATCACAGAGGTCACATGGTACAAGGCTATTCACAACAGCCTTGTACCATGTGACAAGCTGTGACCAATCACACCTCACTCAGTATTTCTCAATGACTGCAAGAATGCAGACAGAGAGAAAGAGAAATGATTGCTTTTACACCCTATATGGGTGTAAAAGCAATCAGTGTAAAAAAAAAAAAAAAATCTTCATTACCCCCCACAAGTAGTACAGTGTCACCATGGGGACACTGTACTGCTAGGGTGACAGTATGTAAAAAATAAAATAAAATAAAAAAAATATAAAAATAATAAAATAAAAATGTAAAAAAAAGTTTAAAAATTATAATTTTTGGTTATAAACTAATTTGGATTTTTGTTTTACTAAAAAAATAATGGAATAAATTTTGGCCAAGATTTATGATGAAATATTATTTATTTGCAAAATTTTATTAAAAAAAAACACTTTTTTTTCAAAATTTTTGGACTTTTTCATTTACATAGTAAAAAAAATAAAAATCCCAGCGGTGAATAAATACCACCAAAATAAAGCTTTATCTGTCTCAAAAAAATGGTAAAATATTCATATGGGTACAGTGTTGCATGACCGCGCAATTGTCATTCAAAGTGTGATAGCGCTGAAACCTGAAAATTGCCCTGGACAGGAAGGAGGTAAAAGTGTCCGGACAGGAAGTGGTTAAATGATTTGTTGCTCACACAAGCCATGGGTATATGTGGAATTACTCTCCAAATTAAATTTTGCTACTTCTCCCGAGTATGGGGGTACCACATGTGAGAGACTTTTTGGCAGGCTAGCCAAGTACAGGACCCCAAAATCCAATAAACACCTTCAGGCTTTTAAAGGGCTTTATTTCCTCATTACACTTCCTGAATACCTATCACAGTTTTAGAGGCCCTAAAATTCCAGAATAGTACAACTCCCCCCCCCCCATGACCCCTTTTTGGAAAGTAGACATTCCAAGGTATTTGCTAAGAGGCCTGTTGAGTATTTTTCAGATCTCATTTGTTGCCATTAGTTTTTGTAAAATTAAGAAAAAAAAAAAATTTTTCTTTTCTTTTTTTATATTTCAAAACCTTGTGAGAAAAAAATTAGATCTGCAAATACTCACCATGCCCCTTTTTTAAATTCCTTGGGATGTCATTGGGGGGGGGGGGGTGTTTGGTGCTATCCTGGCATTTCAGGGCCTCCGACACTGTGATAGGTAGTGAGGAAGTGAAATGAGGAAGTCACGCTACGCACCTTCAGGCTTTCAAAGTGATCATTGGATTTCATGCTCCTGTATGTGGCTAGGCTCCCAAAAAGTCTCACACATGTAGTACCCCCATACTCAGTAGAAGTAGCAGAATGTATTTTTGGGTGTAATTCCATATACCCATGGCTTGTGTGAGAAATATATAATTTAAATGACAACTTTGTGTAAAAACAAAAATGTTTGTCATTTTCCAGAAACTTGTGGAAAAAAAATTAATCTTCCATGGACTCAATATGCCTCTCAGCAGATAGCTTAGGGTGTCTACTTTCCAAAAAGGGGTCATTTGAGGGGGTTTGTACTATCCTGGTATTTTAGCACCTCAAGAAATGTGATGGGCAGTCAGAAAGTAAAAGCTGTGTAAAGTCCATTATCTACAGTATACCATAGTTTGTAGACACTATAACTTTCACACAAAGCAATCAATATACACTTATTGGCATTTTTTTAACCAAAAACATGTAGCAGAATACATTTGGCCTAAATTTATAACAAGATTTTACTTTTTTTGGATATTTTTTATGACAGAAATGAAAAAATATAATTTTTAAAAAAAAATTTTTTTTTTTCAAAATTACTGTTTTTATAGCGCAAAAATAAAAAGCGCACAGGTGATCAAATAACCCCAAAAGAAAGCTCTATTTATGTGAAAAAAGGACATAAATGTAATTTATGTACCATATTGCATGACTGCGCAATTGTCAGTTAAATTAGTGCAGCGCTGTATAGCAAAAAAATGGTGTAAATTGCAGTATCTATACCATAGTTTGAGAAAGCTATAACTTTCACACAAAGCAATCAATATACACTTATTTTCATTTTTTTTACCAAAAACATGTAGCAGAATACATTTTGGCCTAAATGTATAACTAGCTTTGAGTTTATTATATATTTTTTAGAGCTAAAAGTAAAAAATATAGTTTTTCTTCAAAATTTTCAATCTTTTTTTGTTTATAGCGTGAAAAATAAAAATAGCGCACAGGTGGTCAAATACCACCAAAAGAAAGCTCTATTTGTGTGAAAAAAGGACATAAATTTTGTTTGGGTACAGCATTGCATGACCGCGCAATTATCAGTTGAATTAGTGCAGCGCCGAGTAGCAAAAAGAGGCCTGGTCATTAAGGGGGTAAATCCTCTGGAGGGCAAGTGGTTGAATTGCATCTTGATTAGGGGACATGGAGAGAAAAAGGAAACTATTTTATGTGTCCATTAATTTCACCAGATAACCAAGTGGTGCATTATATGCCAGTGAGATTGAACCACAATTTTTGTCATTCGGCACACTTGACAAGTTTACTTTTTTTTGTCTATTCTCTTTTTTTTAACCATAGTTTCATATCCTTTTTTGTCTATTGAAATACAGTATATGCAAAAAGTTCTGAGAATAAATGAGAAAGTTCTAAAATAGTTAAAAGGAGTTTTAAAAAGCCAATTCTGATACTGTAAAGTGGGTTACCATTTTGAATTCTCCACATGGAAATAGACCAGATACGTTTTTAATTAGACTTGATAGATATAGAAAGAGGTTCAAATGAAAAAAATGTGAAATAAAAAAAACAAAACAAATGCCATCTTATACATTCCAATTTCAAGTCCATATGTTTTTTTCCATCAGTCATTATACAGTATAAGCACCACGTCTAAACAACAAAAAGAAAGAAAAAAATATGAAGCATATGATTGCACTGTAATAGAAGGATAATATTATAGAATTTTATTCTGGGAGTAGAAAGTGGTGGCTTTCCCTGGCTTTGGGGCACACAGTGAAGTCCACTCTGATCAGAAGGGGATCCATGAGCTGATCCTCTGCTAAATTGGAGCCAAATGGGTTGGATTGCAGTTTTTTTTTATATCTGTGCCCATTCAGTTTGTGTGCGGCAGACACGGGAGGACCTATCCGGACAGCCGGATATAAACAGATAAACAGATGAAGTCCATTTCTGTTTTTTTTCTGGACCTGAATGGACTCAGAGGTAGGCAGGTGTAACCAGACAAAAGTCCTTTTACATCCACATGTACTGCATGGAGCTTCTGATCAGGTCCTCCTCAAAAACCGACAGGTGAATCTGACCGGAAAGCCCATGTGAAAGGATCCTTATAGTGCCATAATGATGCTTGGGTGCAGCAGGCACTTGTTGGTAATTTATTTATTACAGATACTTACAGTATATAGCACTGTAAATATACACAGCGCTTTATTTATTGTACATTCAAATTAGTCCCTGCCAGGGCTTTTATCAGTGAAAACGAGAGGGAATGCAGTTCCGGCACCTCCAGTACTGATATTATGCAATGGCAGGGGGTGCTGGGGTGTCTTGGAAGTCTATTGATGCTTGCTCCTGGGAGATCACTGGGAGGATCTATTTTTGTGTGGCAGTCTATTGTTGCTGGGGCAGTCTATTGTTGCTGTAGGGGGGATCTAATGTTGAGGATTGGTCTATTGTCACTGGCTTATGGAGAGTCTCTTGATGTTGGCGGCTGGGAGATTTGTTGTTGCTGCAGGGGTCTTTTGTTGCTGTGGTGATATTTTGTTGTGTGTCCATTGTTGCTGAGGGAATATATTGTTGTGAGGGGGCCTATTGTTGCTGGGGAGGGTCTATAGCTGCTGGCTGTGGGAGATCTATTTTACTGCTTTTCTTGTTATCATTAACAAATTCCATATAAATTGGCATCACAAAATTATACTTGGCTCTGCATTCTATAAAAAGAGTGGTACTGGGAAGTGGATAGGAGGTGGAACCAAGAGATGGTGCTTGGCGGTGGATAGGGGAGGAGACAAAAAGAGACTCAAAAGGGGTGAGTTCCTGCACCTATTCTCCTAGAAAAAAAGTCTCTAACTCACATTCATACATACACATACTAGGGCCAATTTAGACAGGAGCCAGTTACCTACCAGCATGTCCTTGGACTGTGGAAGGAAACTGGAGTAGCGGGAGGAAACCCACACAAGCACAGGGAGAACATGCAAACTCCAAGCAGGTAATGATATGGTTGGGATTTAAACAGATTACCCTAGTACTCCCAGGTGGAAGTGCTAACCACTTAGACACTGTGCTGCCCAATGAAAAGTTTAACAGTGTGATAGGAGTTAAAACTGACTGAATGCATATTTATACACCGAGAATGATTTACTGAAGGAGTTGAGAATCTTCACACAATACATTTTGGGAATAATTAAATACGTGAATAGGTAGGCTCTACAATAATTGTGTATCAAAAAGTAAAATTGAATAAATAATACAGCATGCACTCAACATCATCTAACAAATGATGTTCCTAGGACAAAAAACAATATATGGTGAACATTAAGGTGACAGGCCAATGAAGATGTAATCCTGTAGATCAAAAAATGTGCTTTCACCACGTGCAGACAATATGTGAATTGTTCACTCACCAGAAAAAATTGACACCGGTTAAGGTGGTCAAATGCGCTTTATTATCATAAGTGTTAGCAACCAGCAACAGGCTCTCCTGGATCAGACCTCCCGGTCTCCTAATAAGGGATATGGATCCAAGGAATCAAAGATAACCCGGAAGTGACGGGATCACGTTTCTACATACGTTTCCCCAGGTGGCATCCTCAGGAATAGTCACTTCAGTTATCCAATCTTGTGAAAAACAAATTCCAGATTACGTACTTGTACATGAACATCTGCGCATAATTAGTTTTTTGAAGTAAATGAATATTAACACAATTTATTGTGTGAAGATTCATGACTTGTTTAGTAAATTAGCTATCATTGTAGATAGATGAAATATTACTAAAACTCAGTGAAAGTCCTATATATTTTACCATTGATTTGTTGATCGTGATGGCTTGTTGTTGAAACATCATTAGTAAGATGTAATTAGCTTCAAGTCTTTAAAATTCTTCCATGATGGTTTTAATGGAGTTGACTGTGTGAGTGCATAAAGAATTTTCTGGGATCGCAAAACAGTCATTAACCGCTTCCTGACCACCCTATAGCAGAACTACTGCTACAGGGCGGCAGGGCTGCGCAAAATCACATATATACAGGTGAAACTCGAAAAATTAGAACATGCAAAAGTTCATTTATTTCAGTAATGCAACTTAAAAGGTGAAACTAATATATGAGATAGACTCATTACATGCAAAGCAAGATAGTTCAAGCCGTGATTTGTCAGAATTGTGACGATTATGGCTTACAGCTCATAAAAACCCCAAATCCACAATCTCACAAAATTAGAATATTGTGAAAAGGTGCAATATTCTAGGCTCAAAGTGTCCCACTCTAATCAGCTAATTAAGCCATAACACCTGCAAAGGGTTCCTGAGACTTTAAATGGTCTCCCAGTCTGGTTCAGTAGGAATCACAATCATGGGAAAGACTGTTGACCTGACAGTTGTACAGAAAACCATCATTGACACCCTCCATAAGGAGGGAAAGCCTCAAAAAGGTAATTGCAAAAGAAGTTGGAAATTTTTTTATTAAAAAAAATCTTGCAACTAACAACAAAAAGTCATTTTCTTACAAAAATATAAAATTATTATGTACAAATAAATAAATAAATACAAAAATACCATACAGCTGGCCTAAAACTAAACAAAGATCACTATGATAATTCATCACAAAAACTTAATCAAAGCAGAAAGGTTTATATACCTATACCAGCGAAACAAGGAAGAGGCCTTTATGCCCCATCCGCCCATACACATATTCAGGCTTATATGGCCATAACATATCCATATATTTAAAACATGCAAAATACATAAAATGCAGAAACAAAGGCTAATAAACGCAGGTCTTCAGATGTACGTAGCCTCTCTTCAAAAATTCTTCATCAAAATCTAAGGGAGTGGAACATAAAGAGACAAAAGAACAGCATTCTCACCCAGAGATCAACAGGCCGCGGCTACAGACCTGATATTCCTCCACGCCTTTATCCAGGCCCTTCGCCGCAGCCTGTCTTTCTCAAGACCCCGAATCTTCCCAACCTCACCAAGAATGTCATACACCACCACCGAGACAGGAAGAATTTTCTGCCGAAGGGATACCTGACACCGTGCATTCCAGGTGTAGTAACGGACCACTAAACAAACTAGAAAAAGAGTGTCAAAATCAAAATCCACATGTCTTTCAAATGCCCCATATACCCACTTTGCATAAGACATGCAGTGCAGGAAGGGGATGTCTAGAGCCCTCCCCACCTCTTTATATACCTCTATATTGAAAGGGCACTGAAGCAAGAAGTGGTCCATAGTCTCCACTTCACCCCCACACTTCGTCCTCGGACAACCACGGTCATCCAGAGAACGGAACTTCAAGTTCCCTCTCACATATAGCCTGCCATGGAACGCGAGCCAGGCCTGGTCCCTAAATTTTAAGGGAATCCTTTCCATATTTACCAATCTTAAACCCTCCCACAGACTACAGCCTGGGCAATCCCTCAAGGCCAAAGGTGCAGGGAAAGCGGTGGCCACGACCCTCTCCCTGAGAAATTTCCCAGGAAGTGATCTGACCTCCTCCACCGTCACACACCATCGCCTAAGTATTTTCAAGCTCGGGGCAACATAAGCCGGGAGCTCACTGTGCTTGACTCTCAGGCTTCTCACTTGCCCGCCACTCTCCCAACAGCTCAGAAAAGGTCTAAACCAAACCTGAAACAAACCTACCCATGCAGGCGGCTTCTCTTTCAGCATATTACCAAAATTATGTTTTACAATCATAACAGAGAAGAAAACAATTGGGTTGACCATCCCTAGGCCACCCTCCCTTCTGGACCGGTAGGTCACATTCCGCTTCACAAGGTTCAGTCTGTTCCCCCATAACAGCTGGAAGAAACAGCTGTAAACCCTCATATAGAGAGACTCTGGCAAGAGACAAACGTAACTGACGTATAAAAAGACCGGAATCAAGTAGGTTTTGATCAGATCGACCCTTTCCCTTAAGGAGAGCCACCACCCCTTCCAGCATCTCACTTTAACCTCGGCATCCGATAGCCTGGATTCCCAATTCGATTTACCATAATCATCAGGGCCAAATGTGATGCCTAATACTTTGATCTTTGGCTGGGGCTCTGGGAAGGCATCCGGAAGTGAGAAGTTCTCACCTTCCCTACCCATCCAGAAAACTTCACTTTTCTCACGATTGATCTTGGAGCACGATGCCTCCGCATACTGCTCCATCTCCGAGACCACCTCCTGCGCCTCATCAGTCCCAGAGATGAATACAGGCACATCATTGGCATAGGCCACAACCCTCAAAGGCGGCTCACCAGTAGTGCCCACCAGAACCCCGCCCAACGCCCCGCCATCTAGCCTCCACCCCTGGCGCACCCCAGAGCCAACCTCAAAAGGCCGCCCAACCCAACCATTGATCAACATGAAGCTCTCCGCCCCTCTGTACAGTGTTTTTAACCAACCAATAAACCTCCCTTCCAGGCCATACCAGTCAAGGAGATGCCAGAGGTACTTATGGTCTACCCGATCAAAGGCCTTGGCCTGATCCAATGCCAGCAAATACTTCCCACTGCCCTCAGCCCTGCATCGCTCCAGAACCTCCCGGACAGCTAACACCGCTGTGAATGTACTTCTGCCCTGAACCGAGCAGTGCTGATGCTGTGAAAGTAACCCGTCTGCCACTGACGACAAGCGCCAGAAAAGGATCTTGGCCAGAATCTTTTTATCGACATTGAGAAGGCTGATGGGGCGCCAATTCTCGATCATCGAAGGGTCCTTACCTTTTGACAACAAGATCACAGCCAATTTCCTCATGGAGGGAGGGAGTGAACCCTCATCCAGACAGCTATTAAAGACCTCCGCAAGGTGAGGTGCCAAGCTGGACTTAAAAATCTTAAAGAATTCTGCTGTCAGACCATCTGGCCCGGGCGTCTTCTTAATGGCCAGACTATCTATGGCTTTGACAACCTCTTCAACTGTGATCTTGCCTGTCAAACTTGTGGGTGGAATATTATTTTCCAGACCTGGCGTAGACTCTAAAAAGCTCGACATCCTTGCCTGGTCGATGTGCTTCTCCCCCAAAAGATCCCCAAAGAACGCCCTTGAGACCTCCAAGATCCCTGACCTGGATTTTGTCAGGGAACCCGTACTCTCTCTCAGACCAGTGACCGTTTTAATTGCTACACCTTGCTTGCAGTTTTGGTAAGGGTCAGGCGACCCCTCTCCAGAACCAAGGAGGTATGCCGATCATACTGATATTTTCTGAGGAGAAGCTTAACCTCTGAGATTGCCCCAGAATCTCCACCCTCAGAGACAAGGCGATCGAGCTTCCTCCATAACCGTTGGTAGGCAATATACTTATCAAACTGTTTTTTCTTACCTAGGGCCTTGAAAAACCTGCCAATCTGCACTTTAGTAAGCTCCCACCACTCCGACTTACTGCTGCAGAAATCCAGGATGGTCTCCTGAGCTTGAAAAAAATCCTTGAAGGATCGTCCAGCAGAGTTGAATTCAGTCTCCAGACACCCCTCCCCTTCAGTGGTGCATCTGAAACATTTAAAGACACAGTCAGCAAAAGGTGGTCAGAAAACTCCACCGCCTGACACACGGGTGCCGAGAAGGCGGAGTCCCCCTTTAAAAAAAACCTGTCAATTCTACTCTCGCTTCTACCTCGCCTATAGGTGAAACCGGTGCTGTCTGGGCTGCACTTAATTAAGGCATCCTCCAGACCTGCTTCCCTAACTATTGCATTTAGAAAAACGCTGTCATACCCCAGCCTGTCATTGGAGCCCTTCCTGTCCTTAAGTCTAGTGACAGTATTAAAGTCTCCTCCAAAGACAACTTGCCGGGACGTAAAAAGGAAAGGCTTAATCCTTGTAAAGAGGCATTTCCTATCCCACTTGGACTGGGGACCATAGATATTAATGAGCCTTAGCTCTTGCCCCTTCACAAGGACGTCTAAGACCATACATCTTCCAACCTCCACCTCAATGACCCGCCGACACGTTACCATGCCGGAAAAAAGCACCGCAACTCCGCTGTAAGGCTCGGCCGCAAGAGACCAGAAAGAGGGACCATTCCTCCATTCCCTCTTCGCCAGATGAATATCAGCAAGACTGCTGAGCCTGGTCTCTTGCAAAAATAAAACATCAGCACAAATACTACTGAGCAAAAATAAGGCCATACTCCTAGTACCTACAGATTTTATGCTGGCAACATTAATGGTTGCCACCTTTATCGGAGTGGGAACTGCCATCAAGGTAATTGAGATGGTCGTTTCTTAACCTTAGTTTTCCTCAGCTTGGCTGAGGACTTAGCCCTCTTGCGAGACTCAACTACTTCCTCCTCTTCCATGGGAGAAGGGGTCCTACCGGACTCCCCATCCTCTCCCGAGAGGATCCCAAACTTATTTGTGGTGAACTCTTCTCCCTCCTCAAAGGAGGATATAGAGGAAGCAGGGGATAACACCACCTTACCCTTTCCTTTCCCCACTACCGACCACCCATCCCCTTTACCTCCCTCACATGATCCACCATCCCCAAGGTCAAGCGCTGACAGCTCTCCCTTCCCTATAACCCCCTCAGGAATCACCACAACCCCCGCAGGGTCCTTGCAATGAGATGGGAGGAGCATCGGAGGTGGTACCACAGAAGGCGCCTTGGGCCCCTTCTTGGCCCCCGAACCCCGGTTCCTCTGAGGAGGGGGGACAGGAACATTAGGAGTGGGGGTAGACAACACAGAAGGAGGTACCTGGGGAGACGCCAAGACAGGGGGAGATTTCACAAGAGGGGCAGGTACAGATACATTAGGGGTCACAGTAGATGCCACTGGTGCACCTGGGGCACCCGAGACAGCAGAATCCCCAGGAGGAGGGGAAGATGACTCCTCACCCCTTTCCTCAGCCTCCATCCTATCAAGTTCCTCCATCAGGCCAGGCAAATTATGGAGGGCCTCTGGACATTTGTTGTATGAATGTCCTAGTTGCAGGCATAAATTGCAACGAATTTGGTTGCACTCACGGGCAGTGTGCCCAATCCCCTGACAAAGCGAACACTTTATGACTTCACATGTGGCCGCAAAATGCCCTTTATTCCCACATTTATGGCAGACCTTGGGTTGCCCAGCGTAAAATACTACTAATCGGTCTTTTCCTAGGAAAGCCTTACTGTGGCTTCCCATCACATGCAGCCTTACTGTGGCTGTCCATCCACCTGTCCAGATCCCTCTATCATCCACAATTTTTTTAAGGGGGGCCAACACATCCCCAAATCTACTTAACCACACTGTGATGTCAGCAGGAGGAATGGATTCATTCCTGATCAGTATGGTGACACTTTTAACCAGCGCTTGCCGCGAGACCTGTTTTGGGACTAGTCCCTCCCACCTGGGGGTCCCCTTACACTCTATTTCATACCTTATCCAGAAGGTGTCTAACCCCTCAGCTCGCTGGAACGAAATGTCATACTCCCCTGTCCCTATGGGAGCAATAAAGGCAAAAATATTGGATGCCTTAAAACCCATCTCTAAGACTCTGTCCACCACCTCTCTTCTGATGGGGGGGGGGGGGGAGTTCCTACCCTCCCATCTCAGCTGTACAACATTCCTTCTTTGTGCTTGGCTCCCTGATCCCCCACTCTGTAATTCAGGCTGAGCCACAGCACTCCTTCCCCCTCTCAAAGCAGTCCAATAGCTAAGGGCTTTACCTGCAGGGGGGGGGAGGAAGGGAGGGGAGACTCACCCCCCTTACAGGGTCTGATACACATACATTTTCCACAGCATTTCCAGTAACCTTAGCATTTCCAGTACCCATAGCATTTCCAGTACCCATAGCATTTCCAGTAACCTTAGCATTTCCAGTACCCATAGCATTTCCAGTAACCATAGCATTTCCAGTAACCATAGCATTTCTAGCAACTTTAGCATTTCCAGTAACCATAACATTATCAGCAAACATAGCATTCTTAGTGACCACAGCATTCGCAGTGACCACCGCACTTCCAATAGCCACAGCATTATCAATTACCGAATCACCGGCTTTTTTACTTACAGTCCCAGACTGCTGATCTCCCCCTGGCTCTGCCGCCACTTCCTTTAGCAGAAAGCTGGGGATCCGTTCCAGCTTGACAAAGACAGACCTCTCCTTCATTCTCTGCATTGCTGGCTTGGAAACAATGCCCACCTCCTCCACCTCAGACTCCTCCGAGGTAAATGCAAATTTTCTCCCACCGAGAGGAGACTCCAACTCAGAGATAAACTGCAAACCACCAGCGCTGATACCAGAAGCCGCCTCCGCCTCCCACTCTGGCTGCTGCTGTTGCCTCAGATGCTGAGCAGGGACGGATCCTCGTTCCTCCGTCTCCCCGGTCTGCACGCTCCCTCCGGCTTGCTCCATGGCACGGCCCTCTGCAGTCACCGGCGCGCTGGCCAGCTGATTGGCCGGCTCCAACTGCTCCCCGGAGGAAAGCTCCTCCCCAGGCTCTCCTCTCGCGGCGGCCACCGTGCGTTCCCGCGCCTGTCTGAAGCGCTCCTCGTTAGTGTATTTCTCTTTGAGGGCTCCACTGGCTTGCTTCAGGGATGTAATTAAGGCACTCTGCCGACGGACAGCCATCTCCATGTCATCCAGGTCTGGCCTCATGAGCTGTCTTTTGGTGCTCCAGACACGCTCATAGCTGGATCTCTTTTTCTTTAGCTCCAAACGCATTTTCACCAGCCTCTCTTCCTCCTTCCTTATCCTGGCCACATGAGCTGTCACACGCCCTCGATAGGCAGCGTATGACTCACCCGGTTTAGGGGCATTTCCCAGGTCCTCTACTTCCATGGGACCGGTACTCAGTTCCCCAGGGGAGGGCCCCCCGCCCGGCTCATGGTCGGGCTCGGCCATGGGGAGGGCCCCCCGCCCGGCTCATGGCCGGGCTCGGCCATGGTTTGCTGGGCCAAAGCCCAAAATTTAGCTCCAGGCCCAAATGAGGCCTCCAAGAGTATCAGAGCTCTCACACACCCTGCAGTCAGGCTCAAAGTGTCCCACTCTAATCAGCTAATTAAGCCATAACACCTGCAAAGGGTTACTGAGACTTTAAATGGTCTCTCAGTCTGGTTCAGTAGGAATCACAATCATGGGAAAGACTGTTGACCTGACAGTTGTACAGAAAACCATCATTGACACCCTCCATAAGGAGGGAAAGCCTCAAAAGGTAATTGCAAAAGAAGTTGGATGTTCCCAAAGTGCTGTATCAAAGGACATTAATAGAAAGTTATGTGGAAGGGAAAAGTGTGGAAGAAAAAGGTATACAAGCAGCAGGGATGACCGCAGCCTGGAGAGGACTGTCAGGAAAAGGCCATTCAAAAGTGTTGGGGACTTTCACAAGGAGTGGACTGAGGCTGGAGTTAGTGCATCAAGAGCCACCACACACGGATCCTGGACATGGGCTTCAAATGTCTTATTCCTCTTGTCAAGCCGCTCCTGAACAACAAACACCGTCAGAAGTGTCTTACCTGGGCTAAAGAAAAACAGACCTGGTCTGTTGGTCAGTAGTCCAAAGTCCTCTTTTCTGATGAGAGCAACGTTTGCATCTCATTTGGAAACCAAGGATCCAGAATATGGAGGAAGAATGGAGAGGGACACACTGCAAGATGCTTGAAGTCCAGTGTGAAGTTTCCAGAGTCTGTGTTAATTTGGAGAGCCATGTCATCTGCTGGTGTTGGTCCACTGTGCTTCATTAAGTCCAGGGTCAACGCAGCCATCTACCAGGAGATTTTGGAGCACTTCATGCTTCCTTCCGCAGACAAGCTTTATGTGGATGCTGACTTCATTTTCCAGCAGGACTTAGTACCTGCCCACACTGCCAAAAGCACCAAAACCTGGTTCAATGACCGTGGGAATACTGTGGTTGACTGGCCAGCAAACTCGCCTGACCTGAACCCCACAGAGAATCTATGGGGCATTGCCAAAAGAAAGATGAGAGACATGAGACCAAACAATGCAGAAGAGCTGAAGGCCGCTATTGAAGCATCCTGGTCTTCCATAACACCTCAGCAGTGCCACAGGCTGATAGTTTCCTTGCCACGCCGCATTGAGGCAGTAATTGCTGCAAAAGTGGCCCAAACCAAGTACTGAGTACATACGCATGCTTATACTTTTCAGAGGCCCGATATTGTTCTATGTACAATCCTTGTTTTATTGATTGCATGTAATATTCTAATTTTCTGAGATTGTGGATTTGGAGTTTTCATGAGCTGTAAGCCATAATCATCACAATTATGACAAAACACGGCTTGAACTATCTTGCTTTGCATGTATTGAGTCTATCTCATATATTAGTTTCACCTTTTAAGTTGCATTACTGAAATAAATGAACTTTTGCACAATATTCTAATTTTTCGAGTTTCAGCTGTATATATGTGATTTTGTATTTCGGGGTATAGGGCACATGCACGCCGCCCTACCTGTGCTGCTATTATCTGCTACAGCTGTTGATCGCCAGCACCCCGCGATCACCAAGGAACACTGACAGGGGAGAGGTCTGTATGTAAGCAGTACAGATCTGTCCCCTGTCAGCAACAGCACTGATTAGCACTGATCACTGTATTTGTGTCACTGGGGATGTCAGTGGCAGTTAGTCAGTCCCCCCCCCCCCCGTGTCAGAATGCCCGCCGTAGTTCCAAAGTCCCACAATAAGACGCTAATTGCCACCATTACTTGTAAAAGAAAAATAAATAAATAATTCCAGTATACATACCACCATTTGTAGACACTATAACTTCACATAAACCAATTAATTTACACGTATTGGGATTTATTATTTTTTTTACTGGATATGTTTTATAGCAAAAAGTCGAAACTCTTTTTTTGTTTATAGCGCAAAAAATAAAAGCCGCACAGGCAAATACCACCCATAGAAAGTTGCATTTGTGAGAAAAAAAGGACATACATTTCATTTGGGTGCAGCATTGCAGTAATTGTCAGTTAAAATAATGCAGCGCCATATCGCAAAAAATGGCCTAGTCAGGAAGGGGGTAAATCCTCTGGAGAGCAAGTGATTAAAAGGTTAGTTCACCTTTACCAAAAAATAAATAAATAATGCCTGTGCAGCTTTGATTAAAGCTGAAAAGTAACCTTGCTATGGGTGTAGGCCATTTACCTAATTCATGAAGCCTGGCTGAAAAACTCCCATAGATGGCATCATCCTATTCTTCCTTTATGCCGGGACAATGCCAGGACACTGCCATCAGTCACTGCTCACCCCCACCCTCACAGGAGTGAGTTCTCAAACTCCCACACGTGTGGTCCAATATCTCCTTGCTGAATTCAGAGCTACTGCAACAGTGCAGTAAGAGTGTATGTGAGGGGGTTTGAAGTGGCTGGGAGTGTCTTAGCAATGCCCTAGCAACAAGGCAGAACGAGATGCTGCCTTCTCTAAGAGTATTCCAGTCAGGCTTCTGGAGGTATGTAAATGGCCTACATCTATAGCAAGGGCATTATTTACATTTCGTCAAAGCTGCACAGCTTGTTTTTATCTACAGGCACCCTTGACCTGCATAGGCATTTTTGGGAAAGGTGAACTAACCCTTTAATTGAATTTAAAAAATATAAACAGTATAGTAGTTATATACAAAGCTGGCTAGCTCGTAAAGACCCCACAATTCAGCAAACTGAAACCCAACACAACAAATTGCCTGCCACGAAAAAAAAAAAGCAAAACTTTTTTTTTCTGTATACAATTAATCGGTATTTAAGAGCGGTATATAAAAATTAATTATATTTAATTGACATATCTAAAGCAAGAAACAATAAACTGTGTTCATTCTTGCATTATCACAGTTCTCTTAACATTCTCTTACCCTAGGTTCACACCTAAACGTTTTCCGCAGCGTTTTGCTGAAACGCAGTACAGTCCATTTAACATGATTTCTTATAGGACACGTTCACATCTCATCACTTTCACCTGGTGCGTTTTTTGGAAAGGGTCAAGGACAAGTTACTGCAGTCAGATCAATAGGAAAAAGCGATTCTAAATGTTAATTTTTTTTTGGGGGGGGGGAATAACAAACATGTTATACCTACCTGCTGTGTGCAGTGGTGTTGCACAGAGCAGCCCGGATCCTCCTCTTCTCGGGTCCCCTCTCAGGCTTTCATGTCCCTCCTGTCAGCTGCCCCCACAGCAAGCAGCTTGCTATTGGGGAACCTGCTGCTCCATGTGTCCTTTCCCAAACAGAGCCGTAGCTTGGCCCTCTCTCTCTGCTCATTGGCTGACTGGCTGTGATTGACAGAAGCGGGAGCCAATGGCTTCCGCTTGCTGTTTCAGCCAATGAGGAGGCAGAGACCAGGGACAACCAAGGCTGTCATGCACATTGCTGGATCTCAATGGGGCTCAGGGAAGTATTGAGGGGGCTGTGGGCACTGCTGCATACAGAAGGTTTTTTACCTTCATGCAAAACCTTGAGCATTTACAACCACTTTAAATAAGCCTTCTAGTGTTATAAGAAGCTAAATATGATTTAAAAATGTAAAATGCCACTGTGTGTGTTGGGAGCAGCGTACTAAGTGCTGCAGGCTGGAAACGTTTTTTATGTAAAAAGGCTTTATATTTGCTTACACAATGTGAGTGCGATTTTAAAGGGGGAATTTGTATGAATAAAACTTTTGAAAAGGTATTACGCTATGGCGAGTGTTTTCTATCTATTCACATGTGGCTTATACTTACTATGATGGACAGTATTGAGATCATCTGATGAATGAGTATTATCGATATGCTGCAGATTTTCTCACATCCATTGATATATGAAAGATATGCTGGTTTATCACCAGTATCTGGTGAGTTTGCACTTTGATGGGGTGTTGAGCACTGGAATATTCACGTTGTTGGAAGAATGATATTTGGTTAAAGAAAGATTCCATATCTTCATTGAAGGAAGATCATATACTATAATATGGACTTTATTTAATAGACTTTATGTTGGATCTTATATTAATCTGATATATATTGATTTATATATAATTTTTGGCACACAGCTGCACTTTATTTGGTGGTTGGTTTCCATTTAAACTTTATTTATATATTATGTATTATTACTTATTGTTTAATATATATGATACTTATATTTAGGTATAGCTGAAGCTTGAGAGCGCTGTTTTTTGTGGGGTTTTATTCACATATTTTTAAAAAAAATGTAATTTATTTATTTATAAGACTTGGTAAAAATATAGAACATTTTCAAAGACGCAGAATGTTGTAAAACGTGTGGGTTATGCTAGCAGTGTGACCTGGAGGTAAGGTAGTTCTCTCCTTGACGTGTGAACAATGACACTAGGTCTGATCAGTAACATTCCTATGTTATAAATTGCATGCCTTGTACATTCCCATGAACTGAAGACTGTTGTTAAATTTACATCTGACTGACATGAAGTTTCTACCAAACAAGTTAAAAATGTAAGTCAGTCCTGGCCAGTTAGAACAGCCCTGGAGTTTTTGCATCATATTACTGTTTGCAATCGCTGATCATTTGGCCTACTTTGCCATTTGCTCCCACCCCCTCATCTATAAAGCCAGCTGTAAGTGAAGATTTCTGCATTTTTGGGTTTTGGTCTGATAAAGTATTCATCTCATATTCAGGAGCACACCCGATACTTGCACAAATGAAGATATACTTTATCATTGCGTTGGCTGTTCTTACCGAGTATGCAGGTAAGTTACAATTAATAAATCAATACTAAACAATTCCTACACTAGTACTGTATTATTGAATATTACAGCTTGACTTTCCGTATCTGTACAGATAATTTAGTTGCAGTATATCCCTCACCCATACAGAATCATTTTAATATTTAATACTAGAAAAGCTACAATTTCTGGGGAAATTGTGTGAAGTGTTCTTGCCTCCACCAGTAGTCTACAACTGGAGTGGGTGGAGTAACTGGGTGGAGTGGCTTGAGTAACTGTTGTGTAACAGCTCCCACTCTAGTTTTGAACATTCTGCCATTCATTCCTATGGGACCAATTTCACCACAAAAACGCCGATATTTCGTGAACCATTCGGCGAAACGTTCCACAAAGTAATAGCACACTAATGAGGTATATTACTATCTATGTAGTGTAAAAAATGTGGGAGGAGTTAGGGTGGTAAATTTGGCTATAATAATAATAATATATATGTGAGATAACAGTAAGTGGTCTTGCCATGCAAGAACACTTAATAAACTTGTGTATTTCCAGCTTTGCTGAAACTGTGCAGAATGTATTGAATTTCACCCTATTAAAGCACCACTACAGCTATAGAATCTAGAACTAATTGGCACTCTTTTGTTTCCATGATCCAATTCAGTAGTTACAGCAGCGGGTCTCTTCTTTATGTAAATTGGGTGCAAGCGGTGGATGCAATGGGCACACTAGGCCTGTGCTATAGGTGGCAAAGTAAAGAGGGGCCTTTCCCTGTATAATTATCAAGCAGAATGTTTCCATTATCAGAGGAAAATGCAGTCCTCTACCTAAAGGTAATTTTACATGGATTTATACTATTACACATTGTCACAATATTCTAAGACAGGGATCAGTCATTTGCTAAAAAATATTCTGTGTAAAAGAGGTGATATTAGCAGAGGGATGTTGCTTTGGACACGTAAGGTTGTGTGCCTACAGACTGTAATGTAATGGATATGTAGTGATGCAAATGACCAGCGATACTCTCACTCATTATTTGTATTGCCAACATTTCCTCAGTTCCTTTATGTTCGAATTCCAGCCGATGGGTTGATTTACTAAAAGAGCACCTGGCAAAGTAAATGTTCCCTTATCATAGCGAATAAATGGAAACTGCATTCACCCCAACCATCCTACTCTGTGTAAGGAAAACCTAGTATGTTCCTTCCTTTACACATGATTGGGTATTCAGTTTGCTTTATTCACTGAGCTAAATGAACATCACTTCTCTAAGTAGACATTCTCTATACCTTAATAAATTACCACAAAAGAACTGTTTTTGAAATAAGGTGGGGGGTTAGTCCTCCAGTGGACAAGCACTAGTCCGGATCTTTCAGGTATATTAAGGTTTTCTTATTATTGTGTTAATTTTTACCTTTCAGAATAAGGCCAGCACTAAAAGGTTTAAGCATTTTTGAGCTCTATTACTTAACTCATGAGGAAATGCTTAAAGTGGAAGTTCAGTCAAAAGCTAACTATACTTAAATCTACTCCCACCCCTATTGTAAGCCTATTCTATTTTATTCTATTCTATGGAAAGATGTGCATTTATTTATTACAGGTACTTATACAGCGCTGTCAATGTACACAGCATTTTACATAACTATTATACATTCCCATTGGTCCCTGCCCTCAAGGAGCTTACAATCTAAGATCCCTAACTCACATTCATACACATACTAGGGGAAATTTTAGACAGGAGCCAATTAACCTACCAGCATGTCTTTGGCATGTGGGAGAAAACTGGAATACCCAGAGGAAACCCACGCAGGCACGAGGAGAACATGCAAACTCCAGGCAGGTACTTACCTATTCTGAGGGCATTCCAGTCCAGTCACATGATCGGGTCCTAGCGCCGATTTCAGCGTAGAGGAGGGGCAGCCGACAACAAATGCCTCATAGTAAGCCTATGGGTGATGTGAATGCCCAGGCTCTGCAGCTGTTGTGTGCGATCTCTCTTCTTCACTGAGTCGACACTGAGACTCGATCATGTGATGGGCCCGGAGTAACTTCAGCATAAGTAGTATACAGATCTATCCTTTACAGGGTACATAGAATAGGCTTAGAATGAGAGTGGGAGTAGATTTAAGTATAGCTAGTGTGTGACTGAGCTTCCACTTTAAGCTGGCCATACACTGATTTCAGCTGGTTCCTGATGAAACATCAAAATTCAATCAGTGGATGGCCCTTTCAGCCACCTCCTGCCTGACATTCCTCGATTGAAAAAGTGAAGGAGAATTGACAGAGGAACAGCAACTGCATCCACCCAGATGCAGCTGCTGCCCATATATTTTGACAGCTGGTGGAACTGGCTGTCAAAGTACTTTAGCGACAGCAGGAGCTTCATTGATGTGTGGATGGAGAGATCTGTCAGATGTTTTTTGTTCAGCCTGCAGGTCGGCTTTAGAGTATGGAAGAAAGTGTGGGAGATATTTTGTTCACGCAAAAGGCCTGAAAGGCAAATTGTACACAGATCACATTCCAATTTTAAATAAACTGCGATTGACTATAGTTTTGACATAAATACAAGATAACATGAAAAAAAAAACACTGCCAGTTGTTTCTTTATGTTATTTGCATATACAGCCACAAATATACAAAGTGTGTGTGTCAATGTATATACAGTCAGGTCCATAAATATTGGGACATCGACACAATTCTAACATTTTTGGCTCTATACACCACCACAATCGATTTGAAATGAAACAAGCAAGATGTGCTTTAACTGCAGACTGTCAGCTTTAATTTGAAGGTATTTACATCCAAATCAGGTGAACAGTGTAGGAATTACAACAGTTTGCATATGTGCCTCCCACTTGTTAAGGGACCAAAAGTAATGGGACAGAATAATAATCATAAATCAAACTTTCAATTTTTAATACTTGGTTGTAAATCCTTTGCAGTCAATTACAGCCTGAAGTCTGGAATGCATAGACATCACCAGACGCTGGGTTTCATCCCTGGTGATGCTCTGCCAGGCCTCTACTGCAACTGTCTTCAGTTCCTGCTTGTTCTTTGGGCATTTTCCCTTCAGTTTTGTCTTCAGCAAGTGAAATGCATGCTCAATCGGATTCAGGTCAGGTGATTGACTTGGCCATTGCATAACATTCCACTTCTTTCACTTAAAAAACTCTTTGGTTGCTTTTGCAGTATGCTTTGGGTCATTGTCCATCTGCACTGTGAAGCGGCGTCCAATGAGTTCTGTAGCATTTGGCTGAATATGAGCAGATAATATTGCCCGAAACACTTCAGAATTTATCCTGCTGCTTTTGTCAGCAGTCACATCATCAATAAATACAAGAGAACCAGTTCCATTGGCAGCCATACATGACCACGCCATGATATTACCACCACCATGCTTCACTGATGAGGTGGTATGCTTAGGATCATGAGCAGTTCCTTTCCTTCTCCATACTCTTCTCTTTCCATCACTCTGGTACAAGTTGATCTTGGTCTCATCTGTCCATAGGATGTTGTTCCAGAACTGTGAAGGCTTTTTTAGATGTTGTTTGGCAAACTCTAATTTGGCCTTCCTGTTTTTGAGGCTCACCAATGGTTTACATCTTGTGGTGAACCCTCTGTATTCACTCTGGTGAAGTCTTCTCTTGATTGTTGACTTTGACACACATACACCTACCTCCTGTAGAGTGTTCTTGATCTGGCCAACTGTTGTGAAGGGTGTTTTCTTCACCAGGGAAAGAATTCTTCGCTCATCCACCACAGTTGTTTTCCGTGGTCTTTCGGGTCTTTTGGTGTTGCTGAGCTCACCGGTGAGTTCCTTCTTTTTAAGAATGTTCCAAACAGTTGTTTTGGCCACGCCTAATGCTATCTCTCTGATGGGTTTGTTTTGTTTTTTCAGCCTAATGATGGCTTGCTTCACTGATAGTGACAGCTCTTTGGATCTCATCTTGAGAGTTGACAGCAACAGATTCCAAATGCAAATAGCACACTTGAAATGAACTGTGGACCTTTTATCTGCTCATTGTAATTGGGATAATGAGGGAATAACTCACACCTGGCCATGGAACAGCTGAGAAGCCAATTGTCCCATTACTTTTGGTCCCTTAACAAGTGGGAGGCACATATGCAAACTGTTGTAATTCCTACACCGTTCACCTGATTTGGATGTAAATACACTCAAATTAAAGCTGACAGTCTGCAGTTAATGCACATCTTGTTAGTTTCATTTCAAATCCATTGTGGTGGTGTATAGAGCCAAAAATGTTAGAATTGTGTCGATGTCCCAATATTTATGGACCTGACTGTATGTACTTATATATGTATAGTTTATTGTATACATCACTTTACAATACAGCCTTTGACTCATCCTTCTTTTTTTCCCTTTTCTAGGTGCTCAGTGCATAGATCTTCCAGACCGTAAGTGTACTACATGTTTTACAAAGACAGGAAAACTGCATGATAAGCCTTAACATTAAATTAATCAATATTACATACAGTATTACACAGATTTATAGATGATGAAATCTGACTGCTGTTCATAGCCAGACTGTGAAGAATCAGCATCATCACTTATTCATCAACTCAGTCACTTAAGGGTTAAAGTACAAATACTCAACACAAACACAATAGTATTTCTGCTGAAAAAGCACACCTCTGTTTCATGTACAGGAATGCAGACAACACAAGATGCTGGTGTGAGGAATCATGTTGTACAACAGAACTACATCCAGGTCAGCACAGAACAGGAAACAGGAAGTATAAGGCAATGCAATATTACCATATGCAAGTAGTGTCACAGTATTTGCATAATAACTCTATAACATCTCCCTTTTTTACATTCAATTCAAACCTTATAAACAATTAAACTAAAACAGATCCTGAACAGTCTTGAACATGGTATACTGTGTTACTGGTAGATACACTACAGATTGAGTCTATCTGGTGGTCTTGAAACCCGACCACTACGCAAGACCACAGGGATTTTGCCTGGGGAAATCCGTTCAGCTCCAGAAGGTGTTGATAAGAAGCTACCCTCTTTCCTGGCTGGTGTGTTTGGCAAAGAAGAACTTGACGGGATATGTGGCTGCATTTTGTCATCCTCATTGTATCCCGATATGACAGCAGAGTTCTCTCTGCTTTGAGTATATGGTCCAGTAGGACTCGGGGCATTGAGCACCTCAGGAGGATCACGTGCAGGATGCTCATAGGCTTGTGTGGTGAATCGTTCTGCCTTTCGCAGGTCCACTCGATTGCGGCGGTAAAGACTGCCTTCTACATCCACAAGATATGATCGAGGAGCAACTCTCTGCACACAGGAACCTAGTCTCCAGCGATCGGTCCTGTCACCTGGAAGCAGCTTCATACGGATTGGCTCTCCAATGCTTAGTTCAGGTAAGTCTTTAGCAGACACATCGTATGACAGCTTGGCAATCTGTTTCCTCCGCTGCAGTTTCACCGGGACACTTGTAACCACACAAGGATCAAGTAATATGTTTGCCACAGGCAATGAAGTCTTCAGTCTCCTAGACATCAAGCGCTGTGCAGGACTACTGTCCATGCCTTCAGATGGGGTGTTCCTCCAATGTAGAATGGCCTTCCATGGATCAGTACCATCAAACTTGGCCTTCTTACAAAGATTCTTCACTATCTTGACAGCCGATTCCGCTTTGCCATTTGCTTGCGGGTGCCTCGGGGATGAGGTAACATGCTCGAATCCCCAATCTTTAGAGAACCGTCTGAATTGCTCACATGCAAATTGAGGTCCATTATCCGAGATTACTCTATCCGGCTGGCCATAACGTGCAAACTGTGCTTTACAACGCTTGATGGTAGTATCAGCAGACAGGTCAGGAAGTAGCTCAATCTCCCAAAAGTCAGAATAGTGATCAACAATTAGTAGAAAATCCTGGCCAGCATAATTCAGCAAGTCCATGCTTACAATTTGCCAAGGCCGGGTGGGCAGCACATGCGACATCATAGGTTCTTTCTGTTGTGCCTGCGCATATTCATTGCATGCAACAGCTAACAAAGTCTCTAATCTCATTCTGCATGTTGGGCCAGTATAGGGTATCACGTGCTTGCCTATAGCATGCTTCTCCGCCAATGTGACTGGCATGAATACGAGTCAGCATCTCTGATCTTAAAGATTTAGGAATGATGACCCTTGGCCCCTTGTACAGTATACCATCCTGAATGGCGATTTCATCTCTGAAAGTCCAATATTCTCTCACAAGTAATGGCACTTCCAACTTGGAATCAGGCCAACCATTCAGAACAACATATTTAAGAGCCTGCAAACTCTCATCAGTTTCAGTGTGCTGTTTTATCTGAAGCAATCGTTGGTCCGTGACGTTTAAATAGTCTGAATGATTAATCTGTGACAGGACATCCAGGTCCCGTTGAACATTGCAAACTGTGTGTTGTGCATACTCAGGTGTACCACCTGCTGCTGTAGCTCTGCTAAGAGTGTCACTAATGTACATTTCAGGACCAGGTTTATAGACAACATTTAGGCAATAGTTTTGTAATGTGAGCAACATGCTCTGTAGACGTTTGGGTGCACACAAAAGTGGTTTCTTGGAAATAGAAATCAGAGGTTTATGGTCAGTTTCTGCCGTGATCTTGTTGCGCCCATAGAGGTAGTGATGAAAGCGCTGGCAGGCAAACACTATACTCAGACACTTCTTTTCTATTTGTGCGTAGTTTTGTTCCGTAAGAGTCAGTGCCCTTGAAGCAAAAGCGATAGGCTGGCCAGCTTGCAATAGGCAACACCCAAGTCCAGTTTTGCTTGCATCATTTCGAATAGTTACAGGTTTTGTAACGTCATAGTACTTCAGGACAGGTGTGTCCGTGACCAAGCGTTTGATGTCCTGCACTGCATTATCATGCTTAGGAAGCCAATGCCAAACAGCGTCCTTGTCCAGAAGCCTTCTCAATGGCTCGCAGACCTCTGAGAGGTGTGGTAGGAATTTTGCTAGGTAGGTAACAAATCCAATGAAGCGTTGCAGGGATTTCACATTTGCTGGCTGCGGCATATCCAGTATGGCTCTGATTTTTTCTGGGTCAGCCTTCAAACCCTCCCAGGTTAGAATGTGTCCATGAAAGCGGACCTCTTTGACCTTGAATTGCAGTTTTTTCATGCCAAGTCTCAATTTTACCTGCCTACAACGATTCATCAGTTCCAGCAGTTTGCCATCATGATCTTGCTCTGCTTCCTCATCTGTGTCCCCACAGCCAACCACAAGGATGTCATCAGCTATTGGTTCAATACCACCGAGTCCAGCCAATAGTTCATGTTGTTTACGTTGGTACACCTCTGGTGCAACTGATACTCCAAAAGGCAGTTTGAGCCATCTTTTCCTGCCCCACAGAGTCCAGAAGGTTGTCATGTAACTACTTGCATCATCCAACTTACACTGTAAAAATGCATCCCGGGCATCAACAAGTGTGAACAGACGTGCCTTTGGCAGCTTGTACAAAACATCCTCGAGAGTTGGCATGATGTAGTGAGATCGTCTCAGTGCCATATTTAAGAATTTGGGATCTATGCATACTCGTAGCTTATTTGGCTTCCTTACAATCACCATGTTACTTATCCAGTCAGTTGGGTCAGTCGCTGGTGCCAAGTGTCCATTGGCCTCATACTGGTCAAGCTGTGCCTTAACTGCTTGTTTTAATGCCACCGGCACATTGCGTGGTGCACATTGGACTGGAGGGACACACACATCAAGGTCGAAATGAACATCCCCTGGTACAGATTCCACTGGCCCAGTAAACACATCACTAAATTCTTTTAGCAGCAGTTGTTTTGTCAAGGGCCCCTTGGATAGATTGTCCATCACATTAAGCTCTGCAGGGACGGAGAAACATATCAGCCCTAGACGCTCACAGATTGAGCCAGACAACAGTGGCTTTTGGCAGGCTTCCACAATTTCAAACTCCAGCTTGTGTGTTAGTCCACGTATGGCATATTCTGTCTTGAAGAGCCCTAGAGATTTCATAATCGCACCTGAGTATAACTTTAACCTGGTGTCACTTGGCAGTAGACGTGCTTCTGGTGCTAACACCATTTTGTCTTTTAAGCACATTACATCACAAGTTGCTCCTGAATCGAGCTGGCAGGATTGGAGCTTGTTATTTAAATGTAAAGTGACAAACCATTTCTTTCCTCTGGATTGCACAGTGCCGATCAATTCACTGCAGTATATAACTTCAGTGGTGTGTGTCTCTTCCTCACATGTGGATGTGTTCTCCACATTGTGTAATTTGCCTATTGATGGCCGTCGTTTACTTGACAAACAAACATTAGCAAAATGGTTTGTTCTTCCACAAGACTTACAAGACTTCCCATAAGCTGCATTGCAATATTTATGCTGTTGGTCTGCTGTCTGTCCTGTTCCATAACTTTCAGACGTCTGTCAGTGAGCTCTGCTGTACGGCACGTCTCAATGGCTGCGTTTAGAGTTAACTCATGTTCTCTTAGGAGGCGCCTGCGTGTGCTCTCGCTAGCTATACCAAGAACAATTTTGTCCCTTATCAATTCATCTCTGAGTGTGCCATATTCACAAGTTGCTGCCTTTTCTCTCAAGCGTGTGACAAAGTTATCAAAAGATTCTCCCTCTTCTTGTTTGCAGCATCCAAACACATACCTTTCATAAATGACATTTTTAGCAGGTTTGAAATAGGCTTCCAGTGCATTTAGAATGGCTGTAACATTGTCTTGCTGATCTGCTGTGAGGGTCAGATTGTGTTTATACACATGCCTGCATTCACTGCCCATGACTCTTCTCAGGGTTGCTGCCTGCACTACTGCAGATTTCTCATTCAAGCCTGTAGCCAGAGAATAATCTTCAAATTCAGCTCTGAAAGATTCCCAATTCCTGCTCCAATCCCCACTCATTGTCATCCCCTCTGGGGGAGGTATGCAATTCATGGCAGTCATATTGTCAGTAAGCCTCTGAGCTATCAAATATCAGAAAGTCCACAGTCTCAGGCTGTAGTTCACAAACCTGTGTTTCCCAAAGCTGCTGTGGTCCAAACAAGAGGCTCAGTCCTGATTCAAGTCACTTCTGACACCATGTTTCATGTACAGGAATGCAGACAACACAAGATGCTGGTGTGAGGAATCATGTTGTACAACAGAACTACATCCAGGTCAGCACAGAACAGGAAACAGGAAGTATAAGGCAATGCAATATTACCATATGCAAGTAGGGTCACAGTATTTGCATAATAACTCTATAACAACCTCCTCCACTCTGGAGATCACTAGATTGCTACACCTTCTCTCCAGATGTCTCAAATATACATATGAAAAAAACAGCATTTTCACATCAGCATTCATTGTTTATCACAATTCCAATTTCTGTTCCAACGATTAGCGATCCCGAAGGTCTAAGGCCTGGCTCACACCTATACTTTTTTTGTTGCTTTTTGCAGGAACACACTACAGTCCATTTAACATTTTTTCCTATGGGACATGTTCACATCACTGCGTTTTTCAGCTATTGCATTTTTGGAAAGGGTCAGGTTCAATAGACTTCAATGGAGACACTGCAGAAAAATATGTAGTGCATTTTGTGTTCTTTAACCACTTGAGCTCCTTAAGGAGGATTTACCCCCCTTAATGACCAGGCCTCTTTTTGCTACTTGGCGCTGCACTAATTCAACTAATAATTGCGCGGTCATGCAATGCTGCACCTAAACGAAATTTACGTCATTTTTTTCACACAAATAGAGCTTTCTTTCGGTGGTATTTGATCACCTGTGCGCTTTTTATTTTTCACGCTATAAACAAAGAAAATACCAAATATTTTGAAGAAAAACAATATTTTTTACTTTCAGCTTTAAAAAATATATAGTAAACTCAAAGTTAGTTATAAATTTAGGCCAAAATGTATTCTGCTCCATGTTTTTGGTAAAAAAAAATCCCAATAAGTGTATATTGATTGCTTTGTGTGGATGGAAGTTATAGCGTTTACAAACTATGGTATAGATCAGTGGTCGGCAAGCCGCGACTCGTGAGCCACATGCGGCTCTTTACACACTTTAATGCGGCTCTTCTGTGTGCCGGGCGCCCGCTCCCCTCCCTCCTCTCGGGCGGCCGGACTGCAGGACTCTGCAGCTAGCCCAGCAATGGGCAAACTACGGCCCGCGGGCCGTATACGGCCCGGCGGACCTTTTAATCCGGCCCGCGGAGCGTGGCAAACATTGGCTGTCAGGATGTAGGCGGGGCAGCATGACGAACTCCTCTCCTCTCACAGTCCGCCCTGAAGACCTGAACGGCGCGGGAACACGGCGAGAGGAACGCGCGGAGCAAAGGTAAGTGAATTGACACAATATGGGGAATGAATTACTATAGGGGGGATGAATTACTATATGGAGGATGAATTACTATATGGGGGATGAATTACTATAGGGGGGATGAAGTACTATATGGGGGATTAATTACTATGGGGGATGAATTACTATATGGGGGATTAATTACTATGGGGGATGAATTACTACAGTTGCAAGAAAAAGTATGTGAACCCCTTGGGATTACGTGGAGTTTTGCATGAATTGGGCATAAAATGTGCTCTGAACATCATCTAAGTCACAACAATAGAAGAACACAGTCTGCTGAACATAATACTACACAAACATTAGATGTTACCATGGTTTAATTGCACATAACATGTAAACATTCACAGTGCAGGGAGGAAAAAGTATGTGAGGCCCTAGCTTAATGACTTCTCCCAGAGCTAATTGGAGCCAGGAGTGAGCCCACCTTGACTCCAATCAGTGTGATGATATTGGATGTGTTGCTGACAGGTGTCCTGCCCTTAAAAAACACACACCTGTTTTGGGTTTACTGGTTTCAAGAAGCAGTGTCTGATGTGAACCATGCCTCGCAGAAAAGAGCTCTCAGAAGACCTACGATCAAGAATTGTTGACTTGCATGAAGCTGGAAAGGGTTACAAAAGTATCTCCAAAAGCCTTGATGTTCATGTGTCCACGGTAAGACAGACTGTCTACAAATGGAGAAAGTTTAGCACTGTTGCTACTCTCCCTAGGCGTGGTCGTCCTGTAAAAATGACTGCAAGAGCACAGCGCAGAATGCTGCATGAGGTAAAGAAGAATCTCAGAGTGTCAGCTAAAGACCTACAGAAATCTCTGGCACATGCTAACATTTTTGTTGACACATCTACAATAAGGAAAACATTAAACAAGAATGGAGTACATGGGAGGACACCACGGAGGAAGCCATTGCTGTCCAAAAAGAATATTGCAGCATGTTTCAAGTTTGCAAAAGAGCACCTGGATGTTCCACAGCACTACTGGCAAAATATACTGTGGACAGATGAAACCAAGATTGAGTTGTTTGGGAAGAACACACAACACTATGTGTGGAGAAAAAAAGGCACAGCACACCAACATCAAAACCTCATACCCACTGTGAAACATGGCGGAGGGAGCATCATGGTTTGGGGCTGCTTTGCTGCCTCAGGGCCTGGACGGATTTTTGCCTTTTTTGGGAAAATGAATTCCAGAGTTTATCAAGACATTTTGCAGGAAAACGTACGACCATCTGTCCGCCAACTGAAGCTCCACAGAGGATGGGTGATGCAACAGGACAATGACCCAATGCATACAAGTAATTCAACAAAACAATGGCTGCAACAGCACAGAATACGCCTTCTGGAGTGGCCCAGTCAGAGTCCTGACCTCAACCCGATTGAAATGCTGTGGCATGACCTTAAGAGAGCGATTCACACCAGACACCCCAAGAATATTGCTACACTGAAACAGTTTTGTCAAGAGGAGTGGTCCAAAATGACTCCAGATCGTTGTGCAGGTCTGATCTGCAACTACAGGAAACGTTTGGTTGAGGTTATTGCTGCCAAAGGAGGGTCAACCAGTTATTAAGTCCAAAGCTTCAAATACTTTTTCCTCCCCGCACTGTGAATGTTTACATGTTATGTGCAATTAAACCATGGCAACATCTAATGTTTGTGTAGTATTATGTTCAGCAGACTGTGTTCTTCTATTGTTGTGACTTAGATGACGTTCAGAGCACATTTTATGCCCAATTCATGCAAAACTCCACGTAATCCCAAGGGGTTCACATACTTTTTCTTGCAACTGTATATGGGGGATGAATTACTATGGGGGATGAATTACTATATGGGGGATGAATTACTATGGGGGATGAATTACTATATGGGGGATGAATTGCTATATGGGGGATGAATTACTATGGGGCATGAATTACTATATGGGGGATGTATTTTCAGTTTTAAAAATGTGGCTCTCAAAATAAATTTCAATCGTGGTTTTGGCGAGATTTGGCTCAGTTGAAAAAAAAGGTTGCCCACCACTAGTATAGATACTGCAATTTACGCCATTTTTTCACTATACAGCGCTGCGCTAGTTTAACGGACAATTGCGTGGTCATGCAATACGGTACATAAATGAAATTTATGTCCTTTTTTTAACACAAATAGAGCATTCTTTTGGTGGTATTTGATCACCTGTCCACTTTTTATTTTTGGCGCTATAACCAGAAAAAGTTTTGAAGAAGAACATTTTTTTTTTAAAAAAACAATATTTTCTCATTTTGGTCATAAAAAATATCTAAAAAAACTAAAATTTTGTCATAAATTTAGGCCAAAATGTAATCTGCTACATGTTTTTGGTTAAAAAAATCCCAATAAGTGTATATTGATTGCTTTTTGTGAACGTTATAGCGTCTACAAACTATGGTATAGATAATGGAATTTACATAGCTTTTACTTTCTGACTGCCCATCACATTTCTTGAGGTGCTAAAATACCAGAATAGTACAAACACCCTCAAATGACCCCTTTTCGGAAATTAGACACCCTAAGCTATCTGCTGAGAGGCATATTGAGTCCATGGAAGATTAATTTTTTTTCCACAAGTTTCTGGAAAATGACAAACACTTTTATTTTATTTTTTTTTACACGAAGTTGTCATTTAAATGATTTATTTCTCGCACAAGCCATGGGTATATGTGGAATTACACCCCAAAATACATTCTGCTACTTCTACTGAGTATGGGGATACCACATGTGTGAGACTTTTTGGGAGCCTAGCCACATTGTGGTGGTTTATGTAATAATTTATTCTAAATATGTAGGGTGGTGTCCTCTCCCTTAAACAAAATATTGTAGTGCCTCCAGCCATTAAAATATGCCAAATATTTATTGAACCAATAATTTGGACACCTTAATAATTTGATCACCACTTAATAATATACCTTGAGTCCTTTTAGCCAGTATGATTTCGTACCATATACACAAAAATTGCCTTTTTGATAAATAAATAAATTTATTTATGTACAAAATTTATATATATTGTAACAGGGTTAGCTCGGCAGCGGGTGTGTGTGACCCCCTGGATGGGTGCACAACACAAAAAAAGATAGGCACAGCACAACAATAGTGGAGGTGAACACAAACAGGTGCAATTTATTTACAATATTTACAGAAAAAATGATAAACAAAAAGAAACATCAAAATAAATCCTGGCCAACTTGGCTACTTACTGCAACAACAGCTTTTCCCTAGCTACCCACTAGGTACAGCCTGCTGCTATACCTAGTTGCTAGTACTGGGAGGTTAGCCACACAGGCTTTGGTCTCTCTGCACACAGATAACAGGTCAGCTCCCCAGACAGTTCAGGCACAGATCTGGTTCCAGGGTGGAGCAACTCCCTAAGCACTCTGGGAAGCTTTATACAGGTGTTAATGAGCCCACTACCTTCAGCTGGGCTCATTACCTCAGTGCTGAAGGACTCAGCACTTCCCTCTAGTGGTATAAATCCCCATAAACCCTGAACCTCGGACAAATATATCGTCCATCCAGGACGCAACCAGGTGATTTCACCTGCCTACTGTCACAATATATTAATACAAACGCAAAAGACTGGTGACAAATGTATACTTGTACATATAATCAAAAATATAACAGACTAATTTCTATGATCAAACAAGAGATATAAATAATAGTAAAGAGATAAAAAATAAATTGAATTTAAGTTATAAGTTGTAACCTTATAGTGTTTCAGAGATTATTTCTCACATTCCGTGGCCATAGAAATGTAAGAAGGTATTCTCTGATAAATTGCACTACAACAAAACTACCAATCAGTTAAATGCGATATCTAATTTCAATCCCAAATCAAATAATTTTTTAGTTAGAATGATGTATATAATCTTAATATTCCTAAACACACAATACAAACGCTATAAGTCTATGGAAAGTTGGAAATATCAAATAAAATACAATATCACCACTCCCAGAATCTTGAGTTTGAGGCTTCCCCCAGTGGGATGTAGTTAAACCTTCAAATGGTCCTCAAGACAAAATGGCAGCAGGTAGCAAGTGAGAGATAGTGCAGTCTGGATTGTAGAGTGTAGTTATTATGAGCAAAATAGATCAGAAGTATCATAGAAGAAGTGTAGAAGTTCAGAGGTTCAGAAGTTTAGCAGAAGTTTTAAAAGATTTAGAAGTAGTTTTAGAAGATCTTTGAGTTTGCAGATGGTTCAGATTTCAGCTTCTTCAGATTCCGTCAGCTTTTCAGATCTTTCTCCTTTTCTTTTTCCTCCAGATTTTTTTTTTAGATGTGAGGTGCATGGCTTTATATACCATCCAAACCTTTGTTTTAAAAGACACTCCCAACAGGCTTGTTGATTGGCCAGTCGAGAAGTGTGCGTACATAAGATATATCTCACCTGTCCACTGTGTCAGCTAGGTATCACCAGACAATTTGTGTATTAATGATGACTCATAATTTGATTGAAATAACATGTCTTTAGGTATCAAATATATATGTATCCTCCAAGTATAATTGATATTACTTTTGAATGAGAGCCATAGAAAGATGTACATACATTTGGTTCCTCATTTCCTTGATATTTAACTGTTTTGAAACATATGATTTCTTTTGGAAATGCATCATTGACACCAATTCACAAATCATCTTATTCTTCATCATTTCACACTTAATTGAGTGGTATGCAATACCTAACCTTCTCAAAGATATTTTCCCTTGATAAAAACTGTTAGTAATATGTCTTTTTATAATGTCTCTGTAGGTAGATATGAAGTTCTTAGCTTTAGATGACCTAAGCTTCACCTCTTTGGTTTAAGAAATGAAGTTCCCATGAATAGGAAAGACCCTCTGTTTACCTGTTGATTGTGTGAGAGCTAGTGTAAACAGCCAGTTATATTTTTAACTTCAGTGGATAATAGTGTATTGTCACTAGAGATGAGCGAATTATTCAAAAATTTGATTCGGCTGATTCGCCGAATTTGCGGAATAAATTTGATTCGATGCGAATTTATTCGCTGCGAATTTAACTTATAAAAAGGGTTTCTAGGCTTCAGAGAGCCTTTATATTAGTGCAGAACACTGTACCTTTAATTTAAATGCCCTTGGAGTCTGCTGGGGAAGAGAAATAATACTGTCAGTCAGTATGACATGCAGATGAGTGCCGTCAATCTTAGAATCACCGCACACTTCACTCATTTGGGCAGTCACGGGGCCAAAACTAGAGTGTGGAGCCACAGTGTGGCGGTGGAGGCAGCAGCAATGGGAGGCCATACAGCACCCGCGGCAATAGTGGGCAAATCGGATGATTTTTTGCCGATAAAAAATCTGCGCATGAGCAGTGACCTGCAAGAGGAAGACAAAAAGAAGAAAAAGAAGAAGAGGAAGAGGATGAAGAAGAGGATGAAGAAGAAGAAGAGGAAGAAGAGGATGAAAAAGAAGAGGATGAGGAAGAAGAAGAAGAAGAGGATGAAGAAGAAGAAGAAGAAGAGGATGAGGATGAAGAAGAAGAAGAAGAAGAAGAGGATGAGGATGAAGAAGCAGAAGAAGAGAATGAGGATGAAGCAGAAGAAGAAGAGGAGGATGAGGATGAAGAAGAAGAAGAGGATGAGGAAGAAGAAGAAGAAGAAGAAGAGGATGAGGATGAAGAAGAAGAGGATGAGGATGAAGAAGAGGATGAGGATGAAGAAGAAGAAGAGGATGATGGTGAGGAAGAAGAAGTAGAAGAAGAAGAAGAGGATGAGGATGATGATGATGATGAAGAAGAAGAAGAAGAAGAAGAAGAAGAAGAAGAGGAGGATGAGGATGAAGAAGAAGAAGAAGAAGAAGAAGAAGAAGAAGATGAGGATGAAGAAGAAGAAGAGGATGAGGATGAAGAAGAAGAGGATGAGGATGAAGAAGAAGAAGAAGAAGAGGATGAGGATGAAGAAGAAGAGGAGGATGAGGATGAAGAAGAAGAAGAGGATGAAGAAGAGGATGAGGATGAAGAAGAGAAAGAAGAAGAAGAAGAGGATGAGGAAGAAGAAGAAGAAGAGGATGAGGATGAAGAAGAAGAAGAGGATGAAGAAGAGGATGAGGATGAAGAAGAAGAAGAAGAAGAGGATGAGGATGAAGAAGAGGATGAGGATGAGGAAGAAGAAGAAGAAGAAGAAGAGGATGAGGATGAAGAAGAAGAAGAAGAAGAAGAGGATGAGGATGAAGAAGAGGATGAGGATGAAGAAGAAGAAGAGGATGAGGAAGAAGAAGAAGAAGAAGAAGAAGAAGAAGAAGAGGATGAGGATGAGGATGAAGAAGAAGAAGAGGATGAGGATGAAGAAGAGGATGAGGATGAAGAAGAAGAAGAGGATGATGGTGAGGAAGAAGAAGAAGAAAAAGAGGATGAGGATGATGAAGAAGAAGAAGAAGAAGAAGAAGAAGAGGAGGAGGATGAGGATGAAGAAGAGGATGAGGATGATGAAGAAGAAGAGGATGAGGATGAAGAAGAAGAGGATGAGGATGAAGAAGAAGAGAATGAGGATGAAGAAGAGGATGAGGATGAAGAAGAAGAAGAAGAGGATGAGGATGAAGAAGAAGAAGAAGAAGAAGAAGAAGAGGATGAGGATGAAGAAGAAGAAGAAGAAGAAGAGGATGAGGATGAAGAAGAAGAAGAAGAGAAGAAGTAGGATGAAAATAAGAAGAATTCCAGTCCAGCAAAAAGTGTATCTGCAGAGAGCTCCGCTATTTCTGACAGTTCTCTGACAGTTCCTTCACATTTACAGCGGTTGAAACATTGTATCTATTTGTTTCCGAATAAACACATCTGTATCCTAAATGGAAACAAATAGATACAATGTTTCAACCGCTGTAAATGTGAAGGAACTGTCAGAGAACTGTCAGAAATAGCGGAGCTCTCTGCAGGGACACTTTTTGCCGGCTGTAGAAGGGATGAAAATCGGCCGATCGGGGAAAATTTGATTCGTGCATCCGAAGTTTGCTAATATTCGGATTCGGCGCGAATCTAATTTTTCCTAATATTCGAAACGAATTCCACTTCGCCATGTTCGATTCGCTCATCTCTAATTGTCACACTTCAAGAAGTCTTGTTTTGGGAATCCACACTTCTAAGGTTTTGTGTAAGCTCTCAGACAGTTAGGTTTCCATCTCATCATTGTTCTTTTGGTTAGGTGTGATGACTCACCTGTGGAAGTCCAAATAGTGGTATTTGACTTTCTAATGAAGTTTCCTGCCATTGAAGTATCTCCTAGCTTCCCTTAGACCATGGCATTTGTTTTAGGAAACATATATCTGCCAGGTCTTTGACTAATCAACATCAGATCCCGCATTGTCTTTTCTGGGACTTTGTTTGATCACCTGTAGGAATTTCAATAGTGGTGTGTGTCTCATTGTCTTTCAAACAAGTTTCTTCCACTCACTGTTTTTTGTAACCTACTAGAAGGTCACTTGAATTTTAACCAAGAATGTTAACCCCTGACAGTCAGCTGGGATTTCCAATTTTGGAATAAAATAATTTCTTAATAAATATTTCCCCAAAAGTCACTACAGATTCCCCTTTGTTGAGGTACGGACACGTATAGATGGGTGTCTGTATCGCAAACTGTGAGTGGGACTTTTGATTAGGGTGACCGTTCGTCTTTTCCGGTGACATCAACGTTCTCCACTGATAGATTAGTGTTCTCAAGAGTTATTCAGATGGTGTGATTGGGAATAGGATAATTTTCTCGATGGTAATTCAGGAATAAGTGGTCTGTTAACAAGGAAATGGCAGCAGCAATGCTGGGATCGTTGAACTGAATTCAGTGCTTCTCGGATGAACACTCCTGATGACGGTCCTGGTCTTGCGATGAGGCCGGCCTGGCCTGGCGGGCACACCCACATCAGGGTCCATAGGATCCTCTGCACGACGGGTCTTTGGGACGGTCTCATAGGCGGGTTTCTTCCTCTGGACTGGCCCTTGGTGGCCTGGGACATCAGGTTGTCATCTCCGGATCAATCTCTGGCATCTGGTCTTTCCCACAAGACATCAGGTGGTTACCTGAGCTTCCTTCTAGGGTCTGGTCATTGACACCTCCGATCGCCGGTCTGGTCATCGTCTGGGCCTTCATTACTAAATTATTGAAAAATGAACAGTTTAAGTACTGGATACATAGAATATTATATGACTGGATCCTGAAAGGCTAAGATGGATAGATTAAGATATTACCAACTGAAGAACTTTTTTGAAAGCCTTCCAAAACCTATAAGAACTAGAAAAGACTGGAATCCATTTGAGAGAATTTTTGAGCCACGGGGAAATGGAAGACACGGAACGGCAAAAATACATAAGATATTAATGGAACTTGACACAGGCACAAAATTAATGCACATAGAGAAATGGGAAAGAGATATGGGAAGAAAAATAGAGGAGGAGGAGAAGAAGAAGATGTTCACATTAATTCACGAAAATATTAGTATGAGAGAAGTGGAAATAAATTATAAATGTTTGAATAGATGGCACATTACCCCTTACCTGGAGCACAAGATGAATACGGAAATTTCACAGATGTGTTGGAGAGATTGTGGAGAGGTGGGCACGTGGTATCATATGTGGTGGGAGTGTCCAGAAATACAGGTGTTCTGGCGAAGGATAGTTTACTTGATAAGGAAGATTACTAAAATCAATATAGGATTAGACCCAGAATTATGCCTCCTCCATATCTCAGAACTCCCAGTGAAAGTATATAAGAGGTCAGGGATATGGTACTACTTAACCGCAGCAAAGGGCTTGATACCCAGGTACTGGAAGAAAAGAGAGGTGCCAACTGAGGAAGACTGGATGGGTAGAGTAAACCAGATCTCTGGGACAGAAAGATTGTATTATATGCACGAGGATAAGTTGGAGATGTACAATAAAAAATGGAAAGGATGGGGAGAATATAAAGAAATGGCGAAAAAGGTGAAGAGATAAGGTCCCGGGTAGTCGGTTTAGAATTGGATTTAGGAATAACAGAATCATATGGAGTAAATGAGAGAAGAGAGAATATGGAGCGTGGGAAGGTGAGGGAGGGAAGGGAGGGGACGGGGAGAAGGAGGGGGGGTATTTGGGAGGGGGGGATGGTATGAAAAGAAAGTCATATATAGGAATACATTTTATAAGGAGAAAATATGTTTTTGATAAATATTTTAATAGATATGTTGAAATGACTTGTATATGGATTGAAAATCAATAAATATTTATAAAAAAAAAAAAGTACTGGATACATAGAATATTATATGACTGGATCCTGAAAGGCAAAAGATGAATGAAAAATATCTCCAGGTAGGAACTGGTGGGTTAGTCTTCCAACAACTACAATTGAGACTTTGGATGGCAAGCACGTAATTGATTGATGTGCACCCATCTCTCACTGATTTCACCATAACGGGGAATATGTAATTTATATGCCACCGGGAAAATCTTGTCAACAATGGAGAACGGACCTTTCCAAGAGGGAAGGAATTTCCGTTCCTTGATCTGGTCTCTTGCAAAGTTGTATAGATAGATCTTGTCACCAATCTCATATTCCTTCTTGGAGGTTTTGAGATCATAGTATGTCTTAGCACTAGTTGCAACCCTTTCCAAATTTTGCTGGGCAAAGGCGAAAGCATATTGCAAATGTTTACATAAATCCTCTATGTACTGGTGTGTGGTGGTGGCATTGATCAAATTTTGATCTGTAGTGCGATACAATAAGTGTTGGGGCAGTACCATCCGTCTACCTGTCATCAGTTCAAAGGATGACATTTTTGTGACCGCTAGACCAATAAGGGTCTCTTTGGGTAAGACGATGTCCTGATTGGACAGATTATGTATGTAAATGTATATCGGGGACTGATGTGTGTTGACTAGGGGCGTGTGTGTGATGTTCAGTCCTTCCCCCTGCATTTTACGGGAGAGGCATACTAATGCATCTGACCCCTTTAGTCTATGTCCCTTTTTAACTCGGATGGGGAGTATGAAATTATTTATGCCCTTAGGAATTGTAATCCTCTGGGTTACCTGGACTTCAACAGCATAAGGCATCTGTTGCTGGAACTTTAATGCTAAATCCAGATTTTGGTATCTCTCGGGGTCCCCCTTTAGTCGACTCCATAAGCAGTCATTAATTAGGTCGACTTGCATGGCAAAGCGATGTAACACATCATTGCCAAAATAAATTTTAGTTTGGGGATTATCCAAGACTAGGAACACATGGGTGGCTGTTTTATTCCCTATAGTGACGTTTAAGAGACACCTAGCTATTGAATTATAATCATCCGAATCATCAATGGAGTCTGAAATCCAATGACGCTGAGGTGTGGAGAAACGGATCATTCCTATCTCGGTCAGGTATTTTATCAGCCCATGGCTTACAAAGCTGTGTTCCTGTCTCAAATCTAGTTTGGCATATTTTGACCTATTAAGACCATTTATCCGGATGGGGATAAACAAATCACTGTTAACCCTTTCAATACCTGTCAGGAATTGGGCGTGATTTCCCCCTTTTCTTGGTTTAGTGTTATGGTCATCAGTAGAGATGAGCGAATCGAACTAGGCGAACCGGAATTCGAGTCGAATTTCAGGAAATATTCGATTCGTGTCGAAACCGAAATTTTGCCTACTTCGGGTGCGCGAATCGAACATTTCCCGATCAGCCGGCAAAAGTGTCCCTGCAGTGAGCTCCGCTATTTCTGACAGTTCTCTGACAGAAGGAACACATGTTTAGCGGTTGAAACATTGTATCTATTAGTTTCCATTTAGGATACAGATGTTTCAACCACTGTACATGTGAAGAAGTTGTGAGAGAACTGTCAGAAATAGAGGAACTCTGCACATACACTTTTTGCCGGCTTGGAATTATTCTTCTTTTCATCCTACTTCTTCTTCTTCTTCATCCTCATCCTCAGAAGAAGAGGATGAGGATGAGGAAGAAGAAGAAGAAGAAGAAGAAGAAGAAGAAGAAGAAGAAGTAGGATGAAAAGAAGAATAATTCCAAGCCGGCAAAAAGTGTATGTGCAGAGTTCCTCTATTTCTGACAGTTCTCTCACAGCTTCTTCACATGTACAGCGGTTGAAACATCTGTATCCTAAATGGAAACTAATAGATACAATTTGTATCTATTAGTTTCCATTTAGGATACAGATGTTTCAACCGCTGTACATGTGAAGAAGCTGTGAGAGAACTGTCAGAAATAGAGGAACTCTGCACATACACTTTTTGCCGGCATGGAATTATTCTTCTTTTCATTATACTTCTTCTTCTTCTTCTTCTTCTTCTTCTTCTTCTTCATCCTCATCCTCTTCTTCTGAGGATGAGGATGAGGATGAAGAAGAAGAAGAAGAAGTAGGATGAAAAGAAGAATAATTCCAAGCCGGCAAAAAGTGTATGTGCAGAGTTCCTCTATTCTGCAGATACACTTAGAGGAGCTCTGCAGATACACTTAGAGGAGCTCTGCACATACACTTTTTGCCGGCTTGGAATTAATCTTATTTTCATCCTACTTCTTCTTCTTCTTCTTCTTCTTCATCCTCATCCTCATCCTCAGAAGAAGAAGAGGATGAGGATGAGGATGAAGAAGAAGAAGAAGAAGTAGGATGAAAATAAGAATAATTCCAAACCGGAAAAAAAGTGTATGTGCAGAGCTCCTCTAAGTGTATCTGCAGAGCTCCTCTAAGTGTATCTGCAGAATAGAGGAACTCTGCACATACACTTTTTGCCGGAAACCGCTGTATGGAGTGAATGTCCCAGAACTGTCAGAAATAGACTATTTATGACAGTTCTGGGACATTCACTGCATACAGCTGTTTTAACCGCTGTATGGAGGGAATGTCATGGAACTGTCAGAAATAGACTATTAATGACAGTTCTGGGACTGTCCTTCCATACAGCGGTTGAAACATTGTATGTATTTGTTTCCATAAATGGATCCATTTATGGAAACAAATACATACAATGTTTCAACCGCTGCATGGAAGGACAGTCCCAGAACTGTCATTAATAGTCTATTTCTGACAGTTCCATGACATTCCCTCCATACAGCGGTTAAAACAGCTGTATGGAGTGAATGTCCCAGATCTATCAGAAATAGACTATTTATGACAGTTCTGGGACATTCACTGCATACAGCTGTTTTAACCGCTGTATGGAGGGAATGTCATAGAACTGTCAGAAATAGACTATTAATGACAGTTCTGGGACTGTCCTTCCATACAGCGGTTGAAACATTGTATGTATTTGTTTCCATAAATGGATCCATTTATGGAAACAAATACATACAATGTTTCAACCGCTGTATGGAAGGACAGTCCCAGAACTGTCATTAATAGTCTATTTCTGACAGTTCCATGACATTCCCTCCATACAGCGGTTAAAACAGCTGTATGGAGTGAATGTCCCAGATCTGTCAGAAATAGACTATTTATGACAGTTCTGGGACATTCACTCCATACAGCTGTTTTAACCGCTGTATGGAGGGAATGTCATGGAACTGTCAGAAATAGACTATTAATGACAGTTCAGGGACTGTCCTTCCATACAGCGGTTGAAACATTGTATGTATTTGTTTCCATAAATGGATCCATTTATGGAAACAAATACATACAATGTTTCAACCGCTGCATGGAAGGACAGTCCCAGAACTGTCATTAATAGTCTATTTCTGACAGTTCCATGACATTCCCTCCATACAACGGTTAAAACAGCTGTATGGAGTGAATGTCCCACAACTGTCATAAATAGTCTATTTCTGACAGATCTGGGACATTCCCTCCATACAGCTGTTTTAACCGCTGTATGGAGGGAATGTCATGGAACTGTCAGAAATAGACTATTAATGACAGTTCTGGGACTGTCCTTCCATACAGCGGTTGAAACATTGTATGTATTTGTTTCCATAAATGGATCCATTTATGGAAACAAATACATACAATGTTTCAACCGCTGTATGGAAGGACAGTCCCTGAACTGTCATTAATAGTCTATTTCTGACAGTTCCATGACATTCCCTCCATACAGCGGTTAAAACAGCTGTATGGAGTGAATGTCCCAGATCTGTCAGAAATAGACTATTTATGACAGTTCTGGGACATTCACTCCATACAGCTGTTTTAACCGCTGTATGGAGGGAATGTCATGGAACTGTCAGAAATAGACTATTAATGACAGTTCTGGGACTGTCCTTCCATACAGCGGTTGAAACATTGTATGTATTTGTTTCCATAAATGGATCCATTTATGGAAACAAATACATACAATGTTTCAACCGCTGCATGGAAGGACAGTCCCAGAACTGTCATTAATAGTCTATTTCTGACAGTTCCATGACATTCCCTCCATACAGCGGTTAAAACAGCTGTATGGAGTGAATGTCCCAGATCTATCAGAAATAGACTATTTATGACAGTTCTGGGACATTCACTGCATACAGCTGTTTTAACCGCTGTATGGAGGGAATGTCATAGAACTGTCAGAAATAGACTATTAATGACAGTTCAGGGACTGTCCTTCCATACAGCGGTTGAAACATTGTATGTATTTGTTTCCATAAATGGATCCATTTATGGAAACAAATACATACAATGTTTCAACCGCTGTATGGAAGGACAGTCCCTGAACTGTCATTAATAGTCTATTTCTGACAGTTCCATGACATTCCCTCCATACAGCGGTTAAAACAGCTGTATGGAGTGAATGTCCCAGATCTGTCAGAAATAGACTATTTATGACAGTTCTGGGACATTCACTCCATACAGCTGTTTTAACCGCTGTATGGAGGGAATGTCATGGAACTGTCAGAAATAGACTATTAATGACAGTTCTGGGACTGTCCTTCCATACAGCGGTTGAAACATTGTATGTATTTGTTTCCATAAATGGATCCATTTATGGAAACAAATACATACAATGTTTCAACCGCTGCATGGAAGGACAGTCCCAGAACTGTCATTAATAGTCTATTTCTGACAGTTCCATGACATTCCCTCCATACAGCGGTTAAAACAGCTGTATGGAGTGAATGTCCCAGATCTATCAGAAATAGACTATTTATGACAGTTCTGGGACATTCACTGCATACAGCTGTTTTAACCGCTGTATGGAGGGAATGTCATAGAACTGTCAGAAATAGACTATTAATGACAGTTCTGGGACTGTCCTTCCATACAGCGGTTGAAACATTGTATGTATTTGTTTCCATAAATGGATCCATTTATGGAAACAAATACATACAATGTTTCAACCGCTGTATGGAAGGACAGTCCCTGAACTGTCATTAATAGTCTATTTCTGACAGTTCCATGACATTCCCTCCATACAGCGGTTAAAACAGCTGTATGGAGTGAATGTCCCAGATCTGTCAGAAATAGACTATTTATGACAGTTCTGGGACATTCACTCCATACAGCTGTTTTAACCGCTGTATGGAGGGAATGTCATGGAACTGTCAGAAATAGACTATTAATGACAGTTCTGGGACTGTCCTTCCATACAGCGGTTGAAACATTGTATGTATTTGTTTCCATAAATGGATCCATTTATGGAAACAAATACATACAATGTTTCAACCGCTGCATGGAAGGACAGTCCCAGAACTGTCATTAATAGTCTATTTCTGACAGTTCCATGACATTCCCTCCATACAGCGGTTAAAACAGCTGTATGGAGTGAATGTCCCAGATCTATCAGAAATAGACTATTTATGACAGTTCTGGGACATTCACTCCATACAGCTGTTTTAACCGCTGTATGGAGGGAATGTCATGGAACTGTCAGAAATAGACTATTAATGACAGTTCAGGGACTGTCCTTCCATACAGCGGTTGAAACATTGTATGTATTTGTTTCCATAAATGGATCCATTTATGGAAACAAATACATACAATGTTTCAACCGCTGTATGGAAGGACAGTCCCTGAACTGTCATTAATAGTCTATTTCTGACAGTTCCATGACATTCCCTCCATACAGCGGTTAAAACAGCTGTATGGAGTGAATGTCCCAGAACTGTCATAAATAGTCTATTTATGACAGTTCTGGGACATTCACTCCATACAGCTGTTTAACCGCTGTATGGAGGGAATGTCATGGAACTGTCAGAAATAGACTATTAATGACAGTTCTGGGACTGTCCTTCCATGCAGCGGTTGAAACATTGTATGTATTTGTTTCCATAAATGGATCCATTTATGGAAACAAATACATACAATGTTTCAACCGCTGCAAGGAAGGACAGTCCCAGAACTGTCATTAATAGTCTATTTCTGACAGTTCTATGACATTCCCTCCATACAGCGGTTGAAACCGCTGTATGGAGTGAATGTCCCAGAACTGTCAGAAATAGACAGAAACTGTCACAGAACTGTCCTTCTTCTCATCCTTCTCCTTCTTCTCATCCTTCTTCTCATCCTTCTTCTCATCCTTCTTTTCATCCTTCTCCTTCTTCTCATCCTTCTCCTTCTTCTCATCCTTCTCCTTCTGCTCATCCTTCTTCTCATCCTTCTCCTTCTTCTCATCCTTCTCCTTCTCCTTCTTCTCATCCTTCTCCTTCTCCTTCTTCTCATCCTTCTTCTTCTGCTTCTCCTTCTCCTTCTTCTCATCCTTCTCCTTCTTCTCATCCTTCTCCTTCTTTTCATCCTTCTCCTTCTCCTTCTTCTCATCCTTCTCCTTCTCCTTCTCATCCTTCTCCTTCTTCTCATCCTTCTCCTTCTCCTTCTTCTCATCCTTTTTCTTCTCATCCTTCTCCTTCTTCTCATCCTTCTCCTTCTTCTCATCCTTCTCCTTCTTCTCATCCTTCTCCTTCTCCTTCTCCTTCTTCTCATCCTTCTTCTTCTCATCCTTCTCCTTCTCCTTCTTCTCATCCTTCTCCTTCTTCTCATCCTTCTCCTTCTTCTCATCCTTCTCCTTCTTCTCATCCTTCTCCTTCTCATCCTTCTCCTTCTCCTTCTTCTCATCCTTCTTCTTCTCATCCTTCTCCTTCTTCTCATCCTTCTCCTTCTTCTCATCCTTCTCCTTCTTCTCATCCTTCTCCTTCTCCTTCTTCTCATCCTTCTCCTTCTTCTCATCCTTCTCCTTCTCCTTCTTCTCATTCTTCTTCTTCTCATCCTTCTCCTTCTCCTCATCCTTCTTCTTCTCATCCTTCTCCTTCTTCTCATCCTTCTCCTTCTTCTCATCATTCTCCTTCTTCTCATCCTTCTCCTTCTTCTCATCATTCTCCTTCTTCTCATCCTTCTCCTTCTTCTCATCCTTCTCCTTCTTCTCATCCTTCTCCTTCTTCTCATCCTTCTCCTTCTTCTCATCCTTCTTCTTCTCATCCTTCTCCTTCTTCTCATCCTTCTTCTTCTCATCCTTCTCCTTCTCATCCTTCTCCTTCTTCTCATCCTTCTCCTTCTCCTTCTTCTCATCCTTCTCCTTCTCCTTCTTCTCATCCTTCTCCTTCTTCTCATCCTTCTCCTTCTTCTCATCCTTCTCCTTCTTCTCATCCTTCTCCTTCTCCTTCTTCTCATCCTTCTCCTTCTCCTTCTTCTCATCCTTCTCCTTCTCCTTCCTCATCTCCAAGGGCATTTAAATTAAAGGTACAGTGTTCTGCACTAATTTAAAGGCTCTCTGAAGCCTAGAAACCCTTTAAATAAGTCATCTTCGTAGCGGAGAAATTCGCATCGAATCGAATTTCACACTGGAATTCGCCGAATCAGCCGAATCGAATTTTTCATTTCTTCGCTCATCTCTAGTCATCAGGTTGGATAACCGTGACATCAGGAAGTTGACTATTCCTGAAATGGATTTCCAAGGAACCAGGCCTTTCTTCCACCAGGTGGCAGTGTTGCCGGGAATGGGGAGTTTTAAGTTTCCCATATTTAATTGGGGTATTTACTTGTGACCACAGTACTTGGTTCACACAGTCAACTATTGTGTTCAGCCTTTTTAGGAAGTCCATCCCAATTATCATGTAGTGCTGGGAGAGTTTGGCAATGATGATGGGGTGTCTAAGTTCCTTATTACTCAGTTTAAGTTTAAGCCAGGCGGTACCCATGACTTGTAAAGGGTCTCCACCTACACCAATCAGTGAGCTGTCAAAGCTTTTAAGTTTTGGCTTATTGGGCATGACATTTGCCACTCTATTAAAATGTTCCTGTGACATAATGGTAGCCTGAGATCCAGTGTCTATTAGGCCGACAATAGAAAGATCACTGGCATCCTGCACCTGCACTGTGGCATAATATCTTCCATCAGATTCAGTCAGCTCACACATGAAATTAGCGTGGTTGAAGATCTGTGGGTCCTTCAATGACATGGGAATGTCAGGGCTCCCGGGTATGACCAGAGGTATGTGACTGACGCAGGGAAACGCAGACTTCAGATATGTTATAAACAATATAATTTATTAACACTAACAATACAAACATAAACGCAGTGCAATACTAAAACATAACACAGTGCAAACAAACCAAACCAACCACCCACAGATAACAGTACATACAATGCAAGCGTCGTCAGGCAGGCCGGGTCAATAACAATCGGGCAGGTAGGTACAGGGGGAGCAAGCCGAGAATGGTCAGGTTCACAAGCCAGGTTCAGCAGGTAGCGGGCAGCGTGGTACAGAGGGTCAGGCAGAGGGATGGTCAGGAACGAGCCAGGGTCAGAGCAGGAGAGGGTCAGCGTAATCAGAACAGGCAGAGTTTGGCAACAAGGAAACGTACTAGCAGGAACACAGGAACAGGAACAAGAATACAGGATTACAAGATACAGGGCCCAGGAAAAACACACACACCAAGGCAAAGACTGCAGGTCTGGCCATCACTTAAATACACCTGCATAAGCAGTTTCAGGTGTTTGGCTGACTGCAGGGTTGAGTCTCTGATTGCTGGGAGCACCCGCTGGCCAGCCCTGGTACTGCAGTCCACAAGGCAGGTGAGTCCCACCACTACTGGCAAGTCAATTCCTAACAGATTGGCTCTTATCTCACCGCATGTTGCAGATACATCACCCTTATCCTTCCTGGTCGGATTCTTGGACTGTTTCAAGACGGAAGCACAACTAGAAGTTGGCGTTCCGTCTGGCTTGTCAATCCTGACGACTTCCGATGCCGCGACTATATTAGGGGAAATAGATGGACACTGAAAAACAGGAGAAGAGTTAATAACCAACAACTGGTCCCCCTTTGCCCGAGAACTAGATTCTCCATTAGTGGGCGTGTCAGGGACGGGACACACATCTTCTGTCATTTTACTCAGTGTTCTCCCCTGTTGGTTTAAGGCTTGGTTGCCTATTAATTCTGTGACCCCTGGTTGGTCACAGAAGCTGCTCCTAAAAAAGGATTGGAAGAATGGTTAGTGACAAGCCTGTCCATTTGTTCAGCCATTTTGCTGATCTGCGCCTCTATTTGCTCAATGCGCTTAGAGGAGGCATTCTGGTGATTCTCCCTTTTCTTGTACCTGCGGTTGTACTGCGGACGGGATTGGCTAGGAGACCCAGAGTCAGAACTGCTGCTCTGGTCCCGACGCCATGGCCTTGCTCTCTGAGGTTTCGGGTTCTCCCTGTAATTGAGGGGAACCTGGGGTACTATATCCATCCTTTGAGCTTGAGGGTGCTCCTGGTGTAGAGGGAATCTTTGGAAGTCAGAGTTCCTATTAAAATTGGGGTTCCTATTGACATTGGGGTTCCTATTAAAATTGTTGTATCTATAAAAATTTCTCTGTTGGTTCTGGCGAGGAGAGTAGAACCTCTGAGGATACCATTGACCCCTTCGGTTCTCATCACTATACTGGGCATTTTCATACTTTTTATTCTTTTCACTTCCACTACCGTAGTTCCCTGGCTTTTGTCTATCCTTCCTCACCCACTGGCTTTAAGGTGCAAAGCTAGGGGCCTCCTTCACTTGCTGGGTTTGAGGTGCAAATCTAGGGGAACCATTGGGTTTACCCCCACGGACTACTTCCGCATAAGATTTCTTCTCCACCTGAAAATTTATATTTGGAGGGGAAACAGTAGTGGCTGCCAATTTCTTGGGACTATTCTTGGGTTCTCTTTTTATCCCACTCTCACTGGACTGTTGGATTGAGAACAAATAGTCACTTTCTCTCACCAACCAATCAAGAGAGCATCCCTTTCTGTAATCCTGGGCAAGTCCCAATTTTATGTAAGCAGGTAATGCTTTATAAAATAGAGTCTTGAATTCTGGCTGGTCAGGATTGGGATCCTTCTCAGCCAGGAAATATGCATTTCTGAGGACGGCCAGAAATTCTGCAGAGCTTTGGTTATGACCACACTTTAAGTTGTAGGCCGCAGCCTTTGCAGAGGTAACAGTTCTATAAGGCCCAAATTCCATGTGGCACCTATGTTTTACCACTCTCCAGGACTGATTGGAAAAGGCCTTCAAGGTATCAAAGAATTGCCGGTATTTTTCTTTAAATACCCATGGCAATAATTCAGTTTTGGTGTGGTCATCCCTAATGCCTAGAATTTCTAACGTCTGTTCATATGTTTTCATATGTTCAGTAATCTCTAGGGACCCTTTCTTGGTGAAAATAGAAATGGTGTCTTTCACACATTTAACAACCTTCGGGGTGTCATATCTTTTAAATGACCCCCAGGACTTCCCTTCCTGCCTATATGAAGCCTCATACTCTTCCTCGGCATGCTCTGGGGTATATCTTGGAAGCCTAGGGGGCGACCTATATTCCGTCTCTGCCTCACTATCAGGTACTTCACTGTGATACGGGTATCCCCGTTCATCAGCCTCCTGCTTAACTGGGTTGGTCCGGTTCTGGACCCCAGCATTTATTAGGGCAGTTAACCTCACAATCTGCTCCTCCAGTGTTTTTTGCTCAGATCTTACAAAAGCAAGTTCTGATTTGTCATTCTTATCCCCTTGATGAATTTTAATTTCAACAGGAGATATCCTTCCTGATCTAAAGAACTCTACTTCTTGTTTTAAATCTTGATATCTCTTTTTAAATTGTTTTAATTCCTGAAAACTTTCCTCATATAAGCCTTGAGCACATCGAATGTCTCTGACCAAGCTAGCTTGATGCTCCTTGGATTCGTCTAGGCCAGTGGTGGGCAACCTTTTTTTTCAACTGAGCCAAATCTCGCCAAAACCACGATTGAAATTTATTTTGAGAGCCACATTTTTAAAACTGAAAATACATCCCCCCTATAGTAATTCATCCCCCCTATAGTAATTCATCCCCCCTATAGTAATTCATCCCCCATAGTAATTCATCCCCCATATAGTAATTCATCCCCCATATAGTAATTCATCCCCCATAGTAATTCATCCCCCATAGTAATTCATCCCCCATATAGTAATTCATCCCCCATAGTAATTCATCCCCCATATAGTAATTCATCCCCCATATAGTAATTCATCCCCCATATAGTAATTCATCCCCCATAGTAATTAATCCCCCATATAGTAATTCATCCCCCATAGTAATTAATCCCCCATATAGTAATTCATCCCCCATATAGTATTTCATCCCTCATATAGTATTTCATCCCTCATATAGTAATTCATCCCCCATATAGTAATTCATCCCCCATAGTAATTCATCCCCCATATAGTAATTCATCCCCCGTATAGTATTTCATCCCCCCAATATAGTATTTCATCCCTCATATAGTATTTCATCCCTCATATAGTATTTCATCCCCCCATATAGTATTTCATCCCCCATATAGTAATTCATCCCTCATATAGTATTTCATCCCCCATATAGTATTTCATCCCTCATATAGTATTTCATCCCTCATATAGTATTTCATCCCCCCATATAGTATTTCATCCCCCCATATAGTATTTCATCCCTCATATAGTATTTCATCCCCCCATATAGTATTTCATCCCTCATATAGTAATTCATCCCTCATATAGTAATTCATCCCTCATATAGTATTTCATCCCTCATATAGTATTTCATCCCTCATATAGTAATTCATCCCTCATATAGTATTTCATCCCTCATATAGTATTTCATCCCCCCATATAGTATTTCATCCCCCATATAGTATTTCATCCCTCATATAGTAATTCATCCCTCATATAGTATTTCATCCCTCATATAGTAATTCATCCCTCATATAGTATTTCATCCCTCATATAGTATTTCATCCCTCATATAGTATTTCATCCCCCACAGTACTATTCCCCCCCCTTCTAGTAAGCAAGTCCCCCCTGTGTCAATTCACTTACCTTACCTTACCTCCGCGCGTTCCTCTCGCTGTCTTCCCGCGCCGTTCGGGTCTTCAGGGCGGACTGTGAGAGGAGCCTAGCTCCCCTCCCCTCACGTTCGTCACGCTGCCCCGCCTACACACATCCTGACAGCCACATCCGCGGGCCGGATTAAAAGGTCAGCGCGGTCTTTTGGGGCGGCCGACCGAGAGGAGGCAGGGGAGCGGCCGACCGAGAGGAGGGAGGGGAGCGGGCGCCCGGCACACAGAAGAGCCGCATTAGAGTGGGTAAAGAGCCGCATGTGGCTCGCGAGCCGCGGCTTGCCGACCACTGGTCTAGGCGAACATATGCATGATCAAGCTTCTCCTTCAAAGACTCAATTTCCTGATCTCTGTCTTTCAAAAGGTGGCGGGCTTCGGACAAATCCTTCCTTAAAGCTGGCATTTGCTGGGCAGCTTCACTGCTCAGAAACCATAACATGGGACATGCTTCTAGGAGAAGTCTGTCACGGCTTTTATTATTTTCTGCTTCAGCAAATGCGAATAAAAACCTGAGAAACCGACTCTTCTGGTTAAACAGGTCCTCGGAGGTGCTCATAGCTTGCTTCCTCTCTTCTGCTACAAATTCCTCAATGCTACCTCCTAAATCTAATCTTTGACGTAAATAATCTATTACTGCACATTCTGTATACCTTTGCAAAGCATCGCGGGATTTTCCAGCTCTCTTAGGAGTTTCCTCCTCAACATTCTGGACATCTACCTTTTCCTCGCTATGCTTGGAAGAGGTGGATCTGTGGTTACTGGATGCCATTTTTATACAGAATATATTTTTGATAATGTGTACAAATATACAATCACCAGTGAGTTTTGTATTATGGTAAGATTTCTTTTTGGATCTCAGCAGTGCCTCCAAATTTATCCTGCGGTGGTTTATGTAATAATTTATTCTAAATATGTAGGGCGATGTCCTCTCCCTTAAACAAAATATTGCAGTGCCTCCAGCCGTTAAAATACGGCAATATTTATTGAATCAATAATTTGGACACCTTAATAATTTGATCACCACTTAATAATATACCTTGAGTCCTTTTAGCCAGTATGATTTCGTACCATATACACAAAAATTGCCTTTTTGATAAATAAATAAATTTATTTATGTACAAAATTTATATATATATTAATACAAACGCAAAAGACTGGTGACAAATGTATACTTGTACATATAATCAAAAATATAACAGACTAATTTCTATGATCAAACAAGAGATATAAATAATAGTAAAGGGATAAAAAAAAAATCAAATTTAAGTTATAAGTTGTAACCTTATAGTGTTTCAGAGATTATTTCTCACATTCCGTGGCCATAGAAATGTAAGAAGGTATTCTCTGATAAATTGCACTACAACTAAACTACCAATCAGTTAAATGCAATATCTAATTTCAATCCCAAATCAAATAATTTTTTAGTTAGAATGATGTATATAATCTTAATATTCCTAAACACACAATACAAACGCTATAAGTCTATGGAAAGTTGGAAATATCAAATAAAATACAATATCCTAGCCACTCCCAGAATCTTGAGTTTGAGGTTTCCCCAGTGGGATGTAGTTGGGCATTCAAATGGTCCTCAAGACAAAATAGCAGCTGAACTCCTTCAGCAAAATGGCCGCAGGTAGCAAGTGAGAGATAGTGCAGTCTGGATTGTAGTGTTTAGAGTAGAGTGTAGTTATTATGAGCAAAATAGATCAGAAGTATCATAGAAGAAGTGTAGGAGTTCAGAGGTTCAGAAGTTTAGCAGACGTTTTAAAAGATTTAGAAGTAGTTTTAGAAGATCTTTAAGTTTTCAGATGGTTCAGATTTAAGCTTCTTCAGATTCCTTCAGCTTTTAAGATCTTTCTCCTTTTATTTTTCCTCCAGATTTTTTTTAGATGTGAGGTGCATGGCTTTATATACCATCCAAACCTTTGTTTTAAAAGACACTCCCAACAGGCTTGTTGATTGGCCGGTCGAGAAGTGTGCGTACATAAGATATATCTCACCTGTCCACTGGGGGCAGCTAGGTATCACCAAACAATTTGTGTATTAATGATGACTCATACTTTGATTGAAATAACATGTCTTTAGGTATCAAATATATATGTATCCTCCAAATATAATTGATATTACTTTTGAATGAGAACCATAGAAAGATGTACATACATTTGGTTCCTCATTTCCTTGATATTTAACGGTTTTGAAACATATGATTTCTTTTGGAAATGTATAATTGACACCAATTCACGAATCATCTTATTCTTCATCATTTCACACTTAATTTTTTTTTTTATTTAAATATTTATTAATTTTTCATGTTATTACAAATATCCATAAAGGGAGACACAACACATATAAATATTCATAACATTTCTACATTTCCCCTTCTAAAAACTCTTTTCTTTCCCGACCCTCCCGACCCATTCCCACCCCCCTCCCTCCCCTCTGCAAGCTCTCACCCACTCTATTCTCTTGAGGCCTAATGACTTTAGGTAACGTCCTAGTTTATAGTTTTCTATATTTCTCTTTCAATCCTGATTTTTTCCCATCTCATATAATATACTCCCATCCTGTCTTCCTGCATATGGTAACATTTTTCCATTCTTCCAATCTGGTTTACTCTATTGATCCAGTCTTCCTCCTTCGGCACCTCTGTTTTCTGCCAAAACTTGGGTATCAAACCTTTTGCAGCGTTTAAGTAGTACCATACGCCTGATTCTTTGTATTTGTTTACTGATGTCTCAACATTATGTAGGAGGCACATCGTTGGATCTAACCCTATGTCATTTCCAGTTATTATTTCAATCAATTTAACTATTGTCTTCCAAAAAGCTTGAATTTTCGGACATTCCCACCATATGTGAAACACCGTGCCCATCTCTCCACATCCTCTCCAACACATTTTTGAATTGTCCCCACTCATCTTATGCTCAATACTCGGTGTAATATGCCATCGTGTCAAACACTTATAATTAATCTCCACCTCTCTCATACTAACGTTCTCGTGTATCAATCTGAATATCTTTTTCTGTTTATCCTCATTAGAGATGAGCGAATTATTCAAAAATTCGATTTGGCTGATTCGCCGAATTCGTGGAATAAATTTGATTCGAGCCGAATATATTCGCTGCGAATTTAACTTATAAAAAGGGTGTTTCTAGGCTTCAGAGAGCCTTTATATTAGTGCAGAACACTGTACCTTTAATTTAAATGCCCTTGGAGTCTGCTGGGGAAGAGAAATAATACTGTCAGTCAGTATGACATGCAGATGAGTGCCGTCGATCTTAGAATCACCACACACTTCACTCATTTGGGCAGTCACGGGGGCAAAATCAGAGTGTGGAGCCACAGTGTGGCGGTGGAGGCAGCAGCAATGGGAGGCCATACAGCACCCTATGACAAAATGGAACCCACCAGCAGTGTGAGGAGACCTGAAAGTGGCACATGGCAGAGTGTGGCGATGGAGACAGCAGCAATGGGAGGCCGTACAGGGACCCATGACACACTCTGGACCTGGCAGCAGCATGAGGAGGCGGTACAGGGGCCCATGACAGATTACGGGCCTGGCAGCAGCATGAGGAGTCGGTACGGGGACCCATGGCAGATTACGGGCCTGGCAGCAGCATGAGGAGGCGGTACAGGGGCCCATGGCAGAGTGGCGGAGCGTAAGCAGCTAAAATTGAAGGCCATACAGAGGCCTATGTTAAAAAGTCCCCCCAGCAGCAGCGTGGGGAGACGACTAATAGTCGTCTCCCCACGCTGCTGCTGGGGGGACTTTTTAACATAGGCCTCTGTATGGCCTTCAATTTAGGCTGCTTACGCTTCGCCACTCTGCCATGGGCCCCTGTACCGCCTCCTCTTGCTGCTGCCAGGTCCAGAGTGTGTCATGGGTCCCTGTACGGCCTCCCATTGCTGCTGACTTCATCGCCAGACTCTGCCATGTGCCACTTTCAGGTCTCCTTACACTGTTGGTGGGTTCCATTTTGTGATAGGGTGCTGTATGGCCTTCCATTGCTGCTGCCTCCACCGCCACCCTGCGCCATGTGCCTCTGTCGTCTGCTCACGCTGCTGACGGCTTCCACTTTTTAACCGAGGCCTGTGTTTGGCTTCCAAATACTGCTGCATCCACCGCCACCCTGCGCCATGTGTCTCTGTCGTCTGCTCACGCTGCTGACGGCTTCCGCTTTTTAACCTAGGCCTGTGTATGGCTTCAGAATAATGCTGCCTACACCGCCACCCTGCGCCATGTGCCTCTGTCGTCTGCTCACGCTGCTGCCAGGTCCATACTGATTCATGGCCCCCTGTACCGGCTCATGAACGTGGTTCAGCGGGTTTGCATCACTTAACGGCAAATCGTTGACAAACGCTGGGATGTTCAGTGTTGTGCGCATTAAGCCAGACACCAAAGGGCAGCACAGACCTGTTATTACTCGCTCAAGCATGGCTGAACAAAACCAGTCTCTACCACAAATTGGACCCAGACCTGCCCAGGGTCTCGTAAGTAGATTGCACGGAGGAGTAGAGTTCATTATTGGAATTAACTGTGAGGGACTTTTAAACCTAGGCCTGTGTATGGCCTTCAATTGAAGCTGCTTCTGCTCCGCCACTCTGCCATTGGACTCTTGATATACGTCGACGTGAGTCTCTCCACACTTTGGGTGGACAGTCGTGTCCTCCGCGGAGTTACAATACCTCCTGCCGCACTAAACATGCGCTCCGATGCCACGCTACTGGCCAGGCATGACAGCCTTTCAAGGGCAAATTCAGCTAGTTGGGGCCAAAGGTCAAGTTTCGTTTCCCAGTAGTCAAGGGGATTGTCTACCTCGGTTGGCAGGGTGCTGTCCAAGTAGGCCCAAGCCTGTTGTTTGAGCTCCTGCTCCAGGTCCACCTGATGCTGCTGCTGCTGCGGCTGGTTTGTAGTTTCCTCACTGCGCTGGTGAAGAAAGCTACTCATCATCGACTGCAGACTGAGGCAGCCGCTGCTGGTGGAGCTGCCACTGCTCCTACCACCCCACCCCTCCCCTGCTGCCATGGCAGCGGAACGCGAGCGCACAGGGCCCACAGTGTCTGAGGATGGACGTTGGCGCAGAAAGGCAGAGACCAACTGACTACATAGGTGGTTTTTATAGTACGTAATTTTGGCCTCCCTCTCAGCAGGTGTGAAAAAGGCCACCATTTTTGAACGGTAGCGAGGGTCCAACAAGGTGGACAGCCAAAAGTCATCCCTCTGTCTGATGGTTATTATTCGGCTGTCGCTACGCAAGCAACCGAGCATGCTATGGGCCATTTGTGCCAAGGAATGCGAGGGACTCCCTTCCTCCATCTCCACAGCATACTGCCACGGTGCGTCTGGGTCCTCTGTCTCCTCCTCCTCCTCTACCAGATGCTCCTGCTCCTCCACTCCTGTCCGCTGAGTGGAAAAACCACCCATTTCACTCAATAATTCCTGAGCACCAATGTCCTCCTCTACCTCCTCCTCTTCTTCCTGTCCTGCCCCCACAGGGGTCATGTGGCGTTGAGATCTGTGCGCCACGTCTACCGCACCCTGACCAGCCATTGTTAACAGCATTTGTTCCAGGACGTGCAACAGAGGAATGACGTCGTTCATCCCATAGTCCTGCCGACTCACGAATAGCGTGGCCTCCTCAAAGGGCCTGAGCAAGCGGCAGGTGTCACGCATGAGCTGCCAATGGCTGACATCTAAGTTACACAGGGGAGTACCTTTATCCGCTTGTAACATCAGGAAATCGGTGATGGCCTTTCGCTGTTCGTAAAGGCGGTCTAACATATGTAGGGTTGAATTCCACCTTGTTGCAACGTCGCAGATCAGGCGATGCTGTGGAATTCCGTTCTGCCGCTGCAGCACAAGGAGGGTGTGCTTTGCGGTGTAGGAATGGCTGAAATGCATGCATGGTGCATGGCACAACCTTCCTTGACGCAGAGCAGACACCATGTTCTTTCCGTTGTCGGTCAACATGGTTCCGATTTTCAGTTTGCGCGGAGACAGCCATATGTCGATTTCTCTGTTCATTACACTCAGAAGTTCCTCCCCTGTGTGACTACGTTCGCCAAGGCATACCAGGTGCAGCACAGCGTGACACCGTTGCGCCCTGCATATGTGATATGCCGGTCGGGTAATGGGACTTGGCACGGGGGTGGCGGCTGAGGACACGGCGGAAGAAGAGGTGGTAGAGGCGGACATCTTTGCTGGACCAAGGACGTGCAAATGTGGAGGCAAAAGCGGCGTGACCTGTCCAAGTTGCTGGTGTGGCTGTGCCGGCACCACGTTCACCCAGTGGGCCGTAAATGACATGTACTGTCCCTGACCGTAGTTACAGCTCCACACGTCGGCGCTGCCGTGCAATTTGGCAGAGACCGACATGCTCAAAGACTGGCCCACCATCTCTTCTACATGTGAATGCAGGGCTGGCACTGCCTTTTTGGCGAAGAAATGCCGGCTTGGCACTCTCCACCGCGGCTCGGCACAAGCCATCATTTCTCGGAAAGGTGCTGAGTCCACCACTTGGAAAGGGAGGGACTGCAGCACCAGCAACTTGGACAGGAGGACGTTCAGCTTCTGCACCGTCGGGTGCGTGCTCGCAAACTGTTGTCTCTTGGAAACGGATTCCAAGAAAGACTGCTGACGGAATCCGTGAAGAGGAGTAGCAGGAGAAGGAGCATCTGAACGAGCGGAAGATGCCAACGAGCGACAACTCCCCTCCGCAGAGGTGTTGGAGCCTTGACTGGCTGATAGAGGGCGATTGACGTCGGGTGACGGAGCAAGTAACGGAGCGGGTGATGGAGCGGGGGCTGGGGCAGGCAGAACCGCCGTATCTTTATCACGGTTTTCCCAGGCCACCGAATGGCGACGCTGCATATGCTGACGCAACACTGTAGTCCCAACATGGGCCCCCTGGCCACGCTTGACTTTCTGGCCACATAGTCGACATACGGCTTCGTTTACTTCCTCGGGCGGCTTGACGAAAAATTGCCACACCACCGAGTAGGAAACTTTGCCCCCGCTACTCCTCACTGGCTGACTGCTACTTCCTCCGTGCACACCGGCACCACTACTGGCCGTGGTGGTAGGCTGCAGTGGAGCTGGTGCTCTACTCTGTGGCCGTTTAGCTCCACTGACACTGCTGCGACCCTGCTGCCTCCTGGGCAACCCACTGACTGTTTTGCTCGCTGGCAAGCTGGCACCCTCTTCTCCTGATGATGCGGAAGCAATAGCCTGATGACGACGAGGCTGCCAAGTGCGATCAGCCTCATCATCATCAATTAGGGTCTCCGCGTCACTACTAGCCCCCTCGGCTGCGTGTGGGTCAGGAGACAGACCTGTCTCTAGACCGGCTACCGAGCCACTCTCCTCGCCAGTACTTCTTCGCCTGGCTGCTGAAGAGGCGGATGTCTCCCCCCGTTCCTGACCGCCCTCTGTTAGCTCTTCCTCACTGTACAGTGGGGCTGAGCCCACAGCATGCGATACTTCGCTTGGTGAGGGAACACCAAAGGACAGGGGCAGGTCGAGGACACGTGATTTCAGTGGGCTTGCTCCCGGGCCATGCCAACTAACGGTTGTGTCTGACGTACCCACCGACCGTTGGCTGTAGGTGTCAGAGGTGACCTGGGAAGAGGAAGACGACCGAGTCAACCAATCGATGACGGCAGGGTTGTCGGTGGAGACACGACCGCTGGATGACACCGGGAGCACTGGCCTCTGGCTGCGACTAGTGCTGCCTCGACCCCTTCCTCTGCTGCCACGTCTGCTCGCTCCTGAAACATTGCCTCTAGAGATGAGCGAAGAAATGAAAAATTCGATTCGGCTGATTCGGCGAATTCCAGTGTGAAATTTGATTCGATGCGAATTTCTCCGCTACGAAGATGACTTATTTAAAGGGTTTCTAGGCTTCAGAGAGCCTTTAAATTAGTGCAGAACACTGTACCTTTAATTTAAATGCCCTTGGAGATGAGGAAGGAGAAGGAGAAGGAGAAGGATGAGAAGAAGGAGAAGGAGAAGGATGAGAAGAAGGAGAAGGATGAGAAGAAGGAGAAGGATGAGAAGAAGAAGGATGAGAAGAAGGAGAAGGAGAAGGATGAGAAGAAGGAGAAGGATGAGAAGAAGGAGAAGGATGAGAAGAAGGAGAAGGAGAAGGATGAGAAGGAGAAGGATGAGAAGAAGGAGAAGGATGAGAAGAAGAAGGATGAGAAGAAGGAGAAGAAGGATGAGAAGAAGAAGGATGAGAAGAAGGAGAAGGATGAGAAGAAGGAGAATGATGAGAAGAAGGAGAAGGATGATAAGAAGGAGAAGGATGAGAAGAAGGAGAAGGAGAAGGATGAGAAGAAGGAGAAGGATGAGAAGAAGGAGAAGGATGAGAAGAAGGAGAAGGAGAAGGATGAGAAGAAGGAGAAGGAGAAGGATGAGAAGAAGGAGAAGGATGAGAAGAAGGAGAAGGATGAGAAGAAGAAGGATGAGAAGAAGGAGAAGGAGAAGGATGAGAAGAAGAAGGATGAGAAGAAGGAGAAGGAGAAGGATGAGAAGAAGGAGAAGGATGAGAAGAAGGAGAAGGAGAAGGATGAGAAGAAGGAGAAGGATGAGAAGAAGGAGAAGGAGAAGGATGAGAAGAAGGAGAAGGATGAGAAGAAGGAGAAGGATGAGAAGAAGGAGAAGGATGAGAAGAAGAAGGATGAGAAGAAGGAGAAGGAGAAGGATGAGAAGAAGAAGAATGAGAAGAAGGAGAAGGAGAAGGATGAGAAGAAGGAGAAGGATGAGAAGAAGAAGAAGGAGAAGGATGAGAAGAAGGAGAAGGAGAAGGATGAGAAGAAGGAGAAGGATGAGAAGAAGGAGAAGGATGAGGAGAAGGATGAGAAGAAGGAGAAGGAGAAGGATGAGAAGAAGGAGAAGGAGAAGAAGGAGAAGGAGAAGGATGAGAACAAGGAGAAGGATGAGAAGAAGGAGAAGGATGAGAAGAAGGAGAAGGAGAAGGATGAGAAGAAGGAGAAGGATGAGAAGAAGGAAAAGGAGAAGGATGAGAAGAAGGAGAAGGATGAGAAGAAGGAGAAGAAGAAGGATGAGAAGAAGAAGGATGAGAAGAAGGAGAAGGAGAAGGATGAGAAGAAAAAGGATGAGAAGAAGGAGAAGGAGAAGGATGAGAAGAAGGAGAAGGATGAGAAGAAGGAGAAGAAGAAGGATGAGAAGAAGGAGAAGGAGAAGGATGAGAAGAAGGAGAAGGATGAGAAGAAGGAGAAGGATGAGAAGAAGGAGAAGCAGAAGAAGAAGGATGAGAAGAAGGAGAAGGAGAAGGATGAGAAGAAGGAGAAGGAGAAGGATGAGAAGAAGGAGAAGGATGAGAAGAAGGATGAGCAGAAGGAGAAGGATGAGAAGAAGGAGAAGGATGAGAAGAAGGAGAAGGATGAGAAGAAGGATGAGAAGAAGGATGAGAAGAAGGAGAAGGATGAGAAGAAGGACAGTTCTGTGACAGTTTCTGTCTATTTCTGACAGTTCTGGGACATTCACTCCATACAGCGGTTTCAACCGCTGTATGGAGGGAATGTCATAGAACTGTCAGAAATAGACTATTAATGACAGTTCTGGGACTGTCCTTCCATGCAGCGGTTGAAACATTGTATGTATTTGTTTCCATAAATGGATCCATTTATGGAAACAAATACATACAATGTTTCAACCGCTGCATGGAAGGACAGTCCCAGAACTGTCATTAATAGTCTATTTCTGACAGTTCCATGACATTCCCTCCATACAGCGGTTAAACAGCTGTATGGAGTGAATGTCCCAGAACTGTCATAAATAGTCTATTTCTGACAGTTCCATGACATTCCCTCCATACAGCGGTTAAACAGCTGTATGGAGTGAATGTCCCAGAACTGTCATAAATAGTCTATTTCTGACAGATCTGGGACATTCACTCCATACAGCTGTTTTAACCGCTGTATGGAGGGAATGTCATGGAACTGTCAGAAATAGACTATTTATGACAGTTCTGGGACATTCACTCCATACAGCTGTTTTAACCGCTGTATGGAGGGAATGTCATGGAACTGTCAGAAATAGACTATTAATGACAGTTTTGGGACTGTCCTTCCATACAGCGGTTGAAACATTGTATGTATTTGTTTCCATAAATGGATCCATTTATGGAAACAAATACATACAATGTTTCAACCGCTGTATGGAAGGACAGTCCCAGAACTGTCATTAATAGTCTATTTCTGACAGTTCTATGACATTCCCTCCATACAGCGGTTGAAACAGCTGTATGGAGTGAATGTCCCAGAACTGTCATAAATAGTATATTTCTGACAGTTCTGGGACATTCACTCCATACAGCGGTTTCCGGCAAAAAGTGTATGTGCAGAGTTCCTCTATTCTGCAGATACACTTAGAGGAGCTCTGCAGATACACTTAGAGGAGCTCTGCACATACACTTTTTTTCCGGCTTGGAATTTTTCTTATTTTCATCCTACTTCTTCTTCTTCTTCTTCATCCTCATCCTCATCCTCTTCTTCTGAGGATGAGGATGAGGATGAAGAAGAAGAAGAAGAAGAAGAAGAAGAAGAAGAAGAAGAAGAAGTAGGATGAAAATAAGATTAATTCCAAGCCGGCAAAAAGTGTATGTGCAGAGCTCCTCTAAGTGTATCTGCAGAGCTCCTCTAAGTGTATCTGCAGAATAGAGGAACTCTGCACATACACTTTTTGCCGGCTTGGAATTATTCTTCTTTTCATCCTACTTCTTCTTCTTCTTCTTCATCCTCATCCTCATCCTCAGAAGAAGAGGATGAGGATGAAGAAGAAGAAGAAGAAGAAGAAGAAGAAGAAGAAGTAGGATGAAAAGAAGAATAATTCCATGCCGGCAAAAAGTGTATGTGCAGAGTTCCTCTATTTCTGACAGTTCTCTCACAGCTTCTTCACATGTACAGCGGTTGAAACATCTGTATCCTAAATGGAAACTAATAGATACAATTTGTATCTATTAGTTTCCATTTAGGATACAGATGTTTCAACCGCTGTACATGTGAAGAAGCTGTGAGAGAACTGTCAGAAATAGAGGAACTCTGCACATACACTTTTTGCCGGCTTGGAATTATTCTTCTTTTCATCCTACTTCTTCTTCTTCTTCTTCTTCTTCATCCTCATCCTCATCCTCTTCTTCTGAGGATGAGGATGAAGAAGAAGAAGAAGTAGGATGAAAAGAAGAATAATTCCAAGCCGGCAAAAAGTGTATGTGCAGAGTTCCTCTATTTCTGACAGTTCTCTCACAGCTTCTTCACATGTACAGTGGTTGAAACATCTGTATCCTAAATGTAAACTAATAGATACAATGTTTCAACCGCTAAACATGTGTTCCTTCTGTCAGAGAACTGTCAGAAATAGCGGAGCTCACTGCAGGGACACTTTTGCCGGCTGATCGGGAAATGTTCGATTCGCGCACCCGAAGTAGGCAAAATTTCGGTTTCGACACGAATCGAATATTTCCTGAAATTTGACTCGAATTCCGGTTCGCCTAGTTCGATTCGCTCATCTCTAATTGCCTCCTCTGCCACTCCTCTGCATGTTGTCTGACATACTCTTTAATTCAATAAGCACCCCAAAAATAAAACCGGATTTAACTCTTTGAACGTACAATAGTGGTTGTGAAGCAGAAAGTTGGTTTATTTAGCACAATCGGTCAATTGCAGCTTGCCGTTGGCTGTAAACTGTACGTTTATGTCACTGGAATGCACTAATCACCCAAAAAATATTACCGCCACCCGGCGTGTATATGGATTTAACTCTTTGAACGTACAATAGTGGTTGTGAAGCAGAAAGTCAGTTTATTGTACACAGTCGGTCAATTGCAGCTTGCCGTTGGCTGGAAACTGTACGTTTAGGTCACTGGAATGCACTAATCACCCAAAAAATATTACCGCCAGCCGGCGTGTAAATGGATTTAACTCTTTGAACGTACAATAGTGGTTGTGAAGCAGAAAGTCGGTTTATTTAGCACAATCGGTCAATTGCAGCTTGCCGTTGGCTGTAAACTGTACGTTTATGTCACTGGAATGCACTAATCACCCAAAAAATATTACCGCCACCCGGCGTGTAAATGGATCTAACTCTTTGAACGTACAATAGTGGTTGTGAAGCAGAAAGTCAGTTTATTTAGCACAATCGGTCAATTGCAGCTTGCCGTTGGCTGGAAACTGTACGTTTATGTCACTGGAATGCACTAATCACCCAAAAAATATTACCGCCAGCCGGCGTGTAAATGGATCTAACTCTTTGAACGTACAATAGTGGTTGTGAAGCAGAAAGTCAGTTTATTGTACACAATCGGTCAATTGCAGATTGCCGTTGGCTGGAAACTGTACGTTTAGGTCATTGGAATGCACTAATCACCCAAAAAATATTTCCGCCACCCGGCGTGTAAATGGATCTAACTCTTTGAACGTACAATAGTGGTTGTGAAGCAGAAAGTCCGTTTATTTAGCACAATCGGTCAATTGCAGCTTGCCGTTGGCTGGAAACTGTACGTTTATGTCACTGGAATGCACTAATCACCCAAAAAATATTACCGCCACCCGGCGTGTAAATGGATCTAACTCTTTGAACGTACAATGGTGGTTGTGAAGCAGAAAGTCAGTTTATTTAGCACAATCGGTCAATTGCAGCTTGCCGTTGGCTGTAAACTGTACGTTTATGTCACTATAATGCACTAATCACCCAAAAAATATTACCGCCACCCGGCGTGTAAATGGATCTAACTCTTTGAACGTACAATAGTGGTTGTGAAGCAGAAAGTCAGTTTATTTAGCACAATCGGTCAATTGCAGCTTGCCGTTGGCTGGAAACTGTACGTTTATGTCACTGGAATGCACTAATCACCCAAAAAATATTACCGCCAGCCGGCGTGTAAATGGATCTAACTCTTTGAACGTACAATAGTGGTTGTGAAGCAGAAAGTCAGTTTATTGTACACAATCGGTCAATTGCAGATTGCCGTTGGCTGGAAACTGTACGTTTAGGTCACTGGAATGCACTAATCACCCAAAAAATATTACCGCCAGCCGGCGTGTAAATGGATCTAACTCTTTGAACGTACAATAGTGGTTGTGAAGCAGAAAGTCAGTTTATTGTACACAATCGGTCAATTGCAGATTGCCGTTGGCTGGAAACTGTACGTTTAGGTCACTGGAATGCACTAATCACCCAAAAAATATTACCGCCACCCGGCGTGTAAATGGATCTAACTCTTTGAACGTACAATAGTGGTTGTGAAGCAGAAAGTCCGTTTATTTAGCACAATCGGTCAATTGCAGCTTGCCGTTGGCTGTAAACTGTACGTTTATGTCACTGGAATGCACTAATCACCCAAAAAATATTACCGCCAGCCGGCGTGTAAATGGATTTAACTCTTTGAACGTACAATAGTGGTTGTGAAGCAGAAAGTCAGTTTATTGTACACAATCGGTCAATTGCAGCTTGCCGTTGGCTGTAAACTGTACGTTTATGTCACTGGAATGCACTAATCACCCAAAAAATATTACCGCCACCCGGCGTGTAAATGGATCTAACTCTTTGAACGTACAATAGTGGTTGTGAAGCAGAAAGTCGGTTTATTTAGCACAATCGGTCAATTGCAGCTTGCCGTTGGCTGTAAACTGTACGTTTATGTCACTGGAATGCACTAATCACCCAAAAAATATTACCGCCACCCGGCGTGTAAATGGATCTAACTCTTTGAACGTACAATAGTGGTTGTGAAGCAGAAAGTCAGTTTATTTAGCACAATCGGTCAATTGCAGCTTGCCGTTGGCTGGAAACTGTACGTTTATGTCACTGGAATGCACTAATCACCCAAAAAATATTACCGCCAGCCGGCGTGTAAATGGATCTAACTCTTTGAACGTACAATAGTGGTTGTGAAGCAGAAAGTCAGTTTATTGTACACAATCGGTCAATTGCAGTTTGCCGTTGGCTGGAAACTGTACGTTTAGGTCATTGGAATGCACTAATCACCCAAAAAATATTACCGCCAGCCGGCGTGTAAATGGATCTAACTCTTTGAACGTACAATAGTGGTTGTGAAGCAGAAAGTCAGTTTATTGTACACAATCGGTCAATTGCAGATTGCCGTTGGCTGGAAACTGTACGTTTAGGTCACTGGAATGCACTAATCACCCAAAAAATATTACCGCCACCCGGCGTGTAAATGGATCTAACTCTTTGAACGTACAATAGTGGTTGTGAAGCAGAAAGTCGGTTTATTTAGCACAATCGGTCAATTGCAGCTTGCCGTTGGCTGTAAACTGTACGTTTATGTCACTGGAATGCACTAATCACCCAAAAAATATTACCGCCACCCGGCGTGTAAATGGATCTAACTCTTTGAACGTACGATAGTGGTTGTGAAGCAGAAAGTCAGTTTATTTAGCACAATCGGTCAATTGCAGCTTGCCGTTGGCTGTAAACTGTACGTTTATGTCACTGGAATGCACTAATCACCCAAAAAATATTACCGCCACCCGGCGTGTAAATGGATCTAACTCTTTGAACGTACAATAGTGGTTGTGAAGCAGAAAGTCAGTTTATTTAGCACAATCGGTCAATTGCAGCTTGCCGTTGGCTGGAAACTGTACGTTTATGTCACTGGAATGCACTAATCACCCAAAAAATATTACCGCCACCCGGCGTGTAAATGGATCTAACTCTTTGAACGTACAATAGTGGTTGTGAAGCAGAAAGTCAGTTTATTGTACACAATCGGTCAATTGCAGATTGCCGTTGGCTGGAAACTGTACGTTTAGGTCATTGGAATGCACTAATCACCCAAAAAATATTACCGCCACCCGGCGTGTAAATGGATCTAACTCTTTGAACGTACAATAGTGGTTGTGAAGCAGAAAGTCCGTTTATTTAGCACAATCGGTCAATTGCAGCTTGCCGTTGGCTGGCAACTGTACGTTTATGTCACTGGAATGCACTAATCACCCAAAAAATTTTACCGCCACCCGGCGTGTATATGGATTTAACTCTTTGAACGTACAATAGTGGTTGTGAAGCAGAAAGTCAGTTTATTTAGCACAATCGGTCAATTGCAGCTTGCCGTTGGCTGGAAACTGTACGTTTAGGTCACTGGAATGCACTAATCACCCAAAAAATATTACCGCCAGCCGGCGTGTAAATGGATTTAACTCTTTGAACGTACAATAGTGGTTGTGAAGCAGAAAGTCAGTTTATTGTACACAATCGGTCAATTGCAGCTTGCCGTTGGCTGTAAACTGTACGTTTATGTCACTGGAATGCACTAATCACCCAAAAAATATTACCGCCACCCGGCGTGTAAATGGATCTAACTCTTTGAACGTACAATAGTGGTTGTGAAGCAGAAAGTCAGTTTATTTAGCACAATCGGTCAATTGCAGCTTGCCGTTGGCTGTAAACTGTACGTTTATGTCACTGGAATGCACTAATCACCCAAAAAATATTACCGCCACCCGGCGTGTAAATGGATCTAACTCTTTGAACGTACAATAGTGGTTGTGAAGCAGAAAGTCAGTTTATTTAGCACAATCGGTCAATTGCAGCTTGCCGTTGGCTGGAAACTGTACGTTTATGTCACTGGAATGCACTAATCACCCAAAAAATATTACCGCCAGCCGGCGTGTAAATGGATCTAACTCTTTGAACGTACAATAGTGGTTGTGAAGCAGAAAGTCGGTTTATTTAGCACAATCGGTCAATTGCAGCTTGCCGTTGGCTGTAAACTGTACGTTTATGTCACTGGAATGCACTAATCACCCAAAAAATATTACCGCCACCCGGCGTGTAAATGGATCTAACTCTTTGAACGTACGATAGTGGTTGTGAAGCAGAAAGTCAGTTTATTTAGCACAATCGGTCAATTGCAGCTTGCCGTTGGCTGTAAACTGTACGTTTATGTCACTGGAATGCACTAATCACCCAAAAAATATTACCGCCACCCGGCGTGTAAATGGATCTAACTCTTTGAACGTACAATAGTGGTTGTGAAGCAGAAAGTCAGTTTATTTAGCACAATCGGTCAATTGCAGCTTGCCGTTGGCTGGAAACTGTACGTTTATGTCACTGGAATGCACTAATCACCCAAAAAATATTACCGCCACCCGGCGTGTAAATGGATCTAACTCTTTGAACGTACAATAGTGGTTGTGAAGCAGAAAGTCAGTTTATTGTACACAATCGGTCAATTGCAGATTGCCGTTGGCTGGAAACTGTACGTTTAGGTCATTGGAATGCACTAATCACCCAAAAAATATTACCGCCACCCGGCGTGTAAATGGATCTAACTCTTTGAACGTACAATAGTGGTTGTGAAGCAGAAAGTCCGTTTATTTAGCACAATCGGTCAATTGCAGCTTGCCGTTGGCTGGCAACTGTACGTTTATGTCACTGGAATGCACTAATCACCCAAAAAATATTACCGCCACCCGGCGTGTATATGGATTTAACTCTTTGAACGTACAATAGTGGTTGTGAAGCAGAAAGTCAGTTTATTTAGCACAATCGGTCAATTGCAGCTTGCCGTTGGCTGGAAACTGTACGTTTAGGTCACTGGAATGCACTAATCACCCAAAAAATATTACCGCCAGCCGGCGTGTAAATGGATTTAACTCTTTGAACGTACAATAGTGGTTGTGAAGCAGAAAGTCAGTTTATTGTACACAATCGGTCAATTGCAGCTTGCCGTTGGCTGTAAACTGTACGTTTATGTCACTGGAATGCACTAATCACCCAAAAAATATTACCGCCACCCGGCGTGTAAATGGATCTAACTCTTTGAACGTACAATAGTGGTTGTGAAGCAGAAAGTCAGTTTATTTAGCACAATCGGTCAATTGCAGCTTGCCGTTGGCTGTAAACTGTACGTTTATGTCACTGGAATGCACTAATCACCCAAAAAATATTACCGCCACCCGGCGTGTAAATGGATCTAACTCTTTGAACGTACAATAGTGGTTGTGAAGCAGAAAGTCAGTTTATTTAGCACAATCGGTCAATTGCAGCTTGCCGTTGGCTGGAAACTGTACGTTTATGTCACTGGAATGCACTAATCACCCAAAAAATATTACCGCCAGCCGGCGTGTAAATGGATTTAACTCTTTGAACGTACAATAGTGGTTGTGAAGCAGAAAGTCAGTTTATTTTGCACAATCGGCAAACTGCAGCACCAACTGTGCACGACAGCCACCAAAAAAAAAAAGGGTGTATGTCACTTTAAATTTTCGATTCTTTGATAGCTGTGGCCCTAAGTAACGATTCTGTGTCCCTGAGTAACGATTCTGTGTCCCTGAGTAACGATTCTGTGTCCCTGAGTAACGATTCTGTGTCCCTGAGTAACAATTATGTGTCCCTGAGTAACGATTCTGTGTCCCTGAGTAACGATTCTGTGTCCCTGAGTAACGATTCTGTGTCCCTGAGTAACGATTCTGTGTCCCTGAGTAACGATTCTGTGGCCCTAAAGTCTCTGTGGCCCTAACTTTGTCCCTTAATACACACAGGTCTGTCTCTCTTGAATGACCGGAGGCTAATGGAGAATTCTAAGATGGCCGCGATTTATAGCTCCACCATTACACAGTGCTGGCTGGCTGGCTGCTGATTGGCTAATGCGATCACATGTCATGAATGAATGCATTATGGGTCAGCGCGCCTTGTCTGCGCGCCTTCCCAGAGATCCCCGCTCCGTCGCCACACATGTCGCCGCCATTTTTGGGAAAATTCGATTCGTGCATCCGAAGTTTGCTAATCTTCGGATTCGTCGCGAATCGAATTTTTCCAAATCTTCGGAACGAATTCCACTTCGTCATGTTCGATTCGCTCATCTCTAATCCTCATCTAACACCACTTCCATATCTCTTTCCCATTTTGTTATAAAAGTTAACTTTGTGTTTGTGTCTAATTCTGTGAGTATTCTATAGATTTTAGCAATACCGTGCTTCCCGTCCCTTTGTGTTTCTAACAGCCTTTCAAACATATTCCACTCCTTTTTTAATCTCAGGGGTTTCGGGAGATTTCCAATGAAACATTTTAATTGATGATATTTCCACTCATCTATTCTAGTAAAAATATCTCCCTTCTTCTCTTTTAATTCTTTAAATGGTCTCAATTCCCCCTCTACCAGAACATCTCTCAATTGGATATCTTCCTTTTTAAGCCATCTCCCTGATATCTCATCCTTTCCTGGAGGGAAGTACTCAGTGTTTGCAAGAGGCATTAATATAGAGTTGAATTCCCATTTCATGTTTTTGTGTAAATTATCCCATACCCTTAAAACATTTAAAGTGTAGATACTTGTGCTTTCTTTAATTCCTCTATACTGTACTGGAACCCATATCATCTTACTCAAACTAATTCCACTAAGTTCATTTTTGATTTTTACCCAACTTTTCCGCTTATGGTTAAATGTCCAATCATAAATTCTTGCTAAAACTACTGCTTTATAGTATCTCTTGACATCTGGCAGTCCCATTCCCCCTTTCTCTTTAATCCTACTTAATGTTTCATATGATATTCTTGGTTTTTATTCCTCCATATATATCTTGTTAACATTTTTTTTATTATCTTAAAGAAAGCCTCTGGGAGTTTGATTGGAACCATTTGAAATCTATACAGTATTTTAGGTATAATTACCATTTTAACTAGGTTTATACGTCCTATCCATGATGGATTTCCTCCTTCTAGTGTATTTAATTATTCCCTGATCTCGTTTATCAAAGAAATATAGTTTAATCTATATAAATGCTTATATGAGACAGTAAGTTTTATTCCTAGGTATTTTATATCTTTTTCTCTCCATATAAAGGGGAATTCTTTTTGTAGCTTTTCTTTTTCGCTCTTTGGTATATTAATGTTCAGAATCTCTGTTTTTGTTGGATTAATTTTTAGGTTTGATAGTTCACCATACTCCTTCAGGATCTTCATTATATTTGGGAGTGTTATTCGGGGGTTCCCCACATAGAACAATAGGTCGTCCGCAAAGGCCGCTACTTTATGTTCTATAGTTTCTGTCTGAATTCCCTTTACCGCTCCACTATTCCTTATTATTGACAACAGGGGTTCCAATGACAAAACATACAACAAAGGGGACAATGGGCAGCCCTGTCTTGTTCCATTAGACATCCCAATGGGTTCCGACCTCTCCCCATTTACCGTAATGATTGCGGTGGGTTCCCTATATGATTTACCTATCCACTCACGCATTCTCTCTCCAATCCCCAGAGCTTCTAAGTTGTCCATCATAAAGCCCCAGTCCACTCTATCAAATGCCTTCTCAGCATCAATTGACAAGAGCACCACCGGGGCTTTCCCTTTTCTACTTTTCTGAATAAGCATCAGAGTTCTCAACCCGTTATCTCTACCCTCTCTCCCTGGGACAAAGCCCACCTGATCTCCATGAATCCATTCAGGCATTAGGTCTTTCAACCTATTTGCTAGAACCTTTGCGTACAACTTGGTATCAGTGTTCAGTAATGAAATTGGTATATATCTGGAGCACTGAGAAGGATCTTTTCCCTCCTTGTGAATAAGTACTACATGGGCCTGTAGAGATTCTCTCCTCACCTCCATCCCACCTCCCAGAGCGTTCATATACTTCTTCAGCTTAGGTAACAATAATTCACTATATTTTTTATAGTACTTAACTGTGTAACCATCCGGTCCTGGGCTTTTTTTTTCACACCCTGTACTTCATAATGCTGCTTTTATTTCTTCCTGGGAAATTTCCACGTCCAAGGAGTTCAATTGTGCTTCACTTAGCTTTGGTAATCCCGCGTTTTTTAAATATATCATCCTTTTTTCGTTGATACGCTCTCCAATTTCTTTTAGAGAACCTTGGGGACTAATATTATACAGCTTTCTATAATACTCCGTGAACACTTTAATAATCTCTTTAGTTGAGTGGCCCAACTCCCCCTTAGGACTTTTTATCTTTTCTATATAATTCCTATTTTTCTTTTTGTTCAGAGCTCTCATTAAGTATTTTCCGGGTCTGTCTCCCCATCTATATCTCTCACTTAAGACTTTGTTATATACTCTTCTCCTCTCCTCTTCCATCAACATCTCTAGCTCATCTTTTTTATCCATTAACTTCTGTCTTGTTTCTTTTGTTATTTTCTTCTTATGTATCTGCTCCAAGTCCAATATTTCTATTAGAAGCCCACTAACCCTCTCTCTTCTTTCTTTTTTCTTCCCTGCTCCCATCGCAATCAAGATTCCTCTTATATATACCTTATGGCTCTCCCATACTGTAGCTATCGATACTTCCTCTGTCTCATTCTCCTTAAAATATACCTTAATCTCTTCCCCGATCTTCTGAGCTATATCCTCATCCAGGAGAAGAGCCTCATTTAACCTCCATCCTAAACCTCCCGTCCACCGTCTTCCCCATCCCATTTTCATTACGACAGGAGCGTGATCCGAGAACGTTCTTGTCTCTATTTCTATTTTAACCAAAAGTTCAATGAGTTGATGGTCTATTAAAATATAATCCAGTCTTTGGGGGCCCATATCCCAGGGGTCTCTGATGCCAATCTGAGATTGATACATACATTATGTATTGCCACTTTATGGTCTATTGCCCTACATTGGAGGTCCAATGTTGTACCCTTGGACTCCGTTTTACACAGAATTGACGCTGTAATGCTTATGGAACGCATTCATTATACCCTACTGGATAAGATGCACTTATACGATAAAAAATGGGAGTCATGGAGAGATTGCAGACACTTATTGCATGCTTAATAACATCCCCAGTAAAAGTTGGCTGACATGTACTGTTGACAGATATATCACTTAACCTACTTTGTCGTTTACGTACTTCATGCACTCGTAACTTCCTCTTTTTTTTCTTATCTTCTTTGTTATGTTAATATACTTTTATGTATTGTACTTTTCAAAAGTGCCTTGTTTTTGCTGCCAATATCACTTTTAAAATGTGCTGTTGTTTTACTGTCTACTCATGTACAATAAAATCGTTTGTAAACAAAAAAAAAATATAATCCAGTCTCGAGTATATCTCATGTGCATTTGAGAAGAAGATATAGTCTCTGTCTTTCATATGCATTATTCTCCAGGTGTCCACCAGTTGGTACTCGTGGATCGCTTTTTTCAAAGCTCTCAGAGACCTACCACCCTCTCTCTGCACAGAAGAGGTTGCATCCTTTTGTGGGTCCATACAGAAATTTAAATCTCCTGCTATCAAACGTCCTTTTTTAAAATCTATCAATTTTTTCAGCAGACCCTTCAAATACATCTCCGGCTTCTTATTGGGGCAATATATATTGGCTAATGTACACTCGATTCCCTGTAGTTTACCTTTCAAGAACAAGAATCTCCCCTCCGGATCGGTCTTTCTATCCTCCAGCTCAAATCTCATATTCTTTGCCAATCCTATTGCAACCCCTTTGCTCTTTTAATTGGTGAGTCAGCGTAATACCATGTTGGATAATATTTAGATTTTAGTTTCACGTTTGACTCTATCTCGAAATGTGTCTCCTGTAAAAATACCACTGACGTTGCCCTATGATGTAACTCTTTAAACAACTGAAATCTTTTCCCAGGACAATTCAACCCATTCACATTATATGTTATAAACTGTATTTCTTCCATCCTTCTTAGTTCTCTCTATCTCTCCTCCAATTCGCCTCCTCCTCTTAGTTCCTACCATCATGCAGAGTATTAGCCCAGCAGCCCCTCCCTCCCCCCTCCCTCCAACCCGACCCCCCCCCATCACCCTCTCTTATTTTTCACCTACCCATTTTTAGGCTTGAAAACTGCCTACAAATCATTTGTGGATCTGTTCCCACCATTGATTTGAAACTTTGGGCATAAGCTCTGCCCATGGACGGCTCGCCTCTCCTCCGACCTCCCCAGATCCCCTCTCTCTATCAACGGGACTCAGAAAAAATCTTCACTTCCCCCCTCAACCGGAGCTCCAGAGGGGCTACCACATCGACAGAGGTGAGGCCAGGGGGGTGAGAGGGAAAGAAGAAAAAAAAAAAGAAAAGCGAATTTTTGCTTAATTCTCCCTCCTTTCTCTCCCCACCCCCGGGCCCCCCTCCCTCTCCCCCCGACCCGCTGCCAGTCCTCCTTTCTTGTATCTTCTGTATCTCCTTTTTCTTCTTCCCACTCAGCTATCTCCATTCTTTGTAAATCCAGTCTGTCACAAAAATCCCTCAGTTCCTCCGGGAATCTCAAATAAGCTGTAACACCATTTTTCCAGCCAATTAGGCATGCTGGGGTACCCCATCTATACTGCACATTCTGTTTTCTCATTTGCTCCAACAAGGGTCTCAGGGATCTCCTTCTCCATAGGGTCTCTGATGTTAAGTCCAAATTTGGATAGTTAAATCTCCATACTTAATTAATGATCTTCCTTTAATCTTCCTCCATATCTCATCTTTAACCCCAAATTTTTGGAACTGGACAACTGTATCTCTCGGTCTTTCCTTCTCAGTAGCTTGTTTGAACTTTCCTATTCTAAACACTCCATCCAGTTTGATCCCGTCTGTTTCAGGTCTGTCTCTTATGGAGTTTAAAATTTTAATAACTAGTTCATGCAGTGTTTCCCCTTTTGCAGACTCTGGAATTCCTCGTACTCTAAGGTTACACCTTCTTTCTTTATTTTCTTGAACTTCCATCCTATAGAGCAATTTTTTCTGAGTATTCTCCAAATGCTTTATTTTTTTCTCTAGATTATCTATGGTTTGGGCCTGGTTTTTAACTTTCTCCTCTGTTTCTTCCACTCTCGATAACAAATGCCCTAAATCATTCCGAATAGCTGTCATTTCGTGTTTTATCATTTTCTCCAAACTTTGAAACATTTCTATCATCTCCTTCTTATTTGGTACTTGTAGTTCACCGTCAGATTCTTTTTTTTCCAAGCCTTCTGCTATTTGTTGGCTACAGCTGCTATTCATACCCAATGATAATCTAGGACTATTTCCTAAGCTAATGTCCATTTCCCCTTTTGCACTTGCGGCTTGGGCCCTTTCTGGCGTAATATTTCCATGTGATGTAAATTTCTTTATCGTGCCTGTTTGAGACCCTTTGAACCCTGCTTCCTTAGGACCTTTATTCTTCATATCCTCTGTATATCTATTTTCTTCTATATTCTCAAGATGGGGTTATACCAATCCTTTATAATTTGTGAGCCAGACAAGCCTGCTATTTTTTCTTAGATTTTGCTCTCCTAGGACTCCTGGGACTCTTCTCTTCTTAACCCTGGGAATCCTCCCCTCCTCTCCTTCACCCCTTGGTCCCCTATGTCACTCAGGGGTCCACTACACAATAAGCCCCCAACAGCTCTCACTCACCCTTCTCTTCTCTGGACGGTGGCTCCAAGCTTTGAGTGGAGGGCTTTCACAGCAGCTCAGTCCTAGGGGGGATTCCTCTGGGTTTCCAGTACTCTGGGTTTCCAGGGCGGGTCTCCTGGTTCTCAACGGTCTCCCAGACCCAGGATCGATCAGCCGGCCGGGGGGTATAGGCAGAAGTAAGCCGGCGGCTCCCTCTTACATCGGAACGCCGGACGGCTTTTTCTTTCTCCCAGAGATCCTCCGCGGCTGGTCACGTGCTCCCGCCGTGTCACCTCGCCTCCCAGCCGCCCGGATCTCCCCCTCGTGAAGCACCGGGGGGACCAGCACATCACTGCAGCCTCCGTCCAGCTCCCATCTCCGGCTCTCCGGTCTCTCCTCCACGGCCCTCCAGACTCCGGTGAGTCGGTTCCTGTATCCCTGCTACAGAGGGTCACTGGGGAGGTCGGGTAGTGGAGCCTAGCAAAGAGCTAGTGCAGCACGCTCCCCACAGCCGCCATGTTCAGGCTCCTCCCCCCCATTTCACACTTAATTGAGTGGTATGCAATACCTAACCTTCTCAAAGATATTTTCCCTTGATAAAAACTGTTAGTAATATGTCTTTTTATAATGTCTCTGTAGGTAGATATGAAATTCTTAGCTTTAGATGACCTAAGTTTCACCTCTTTGGTTTAAGAAATGAAGTTCCCATGAATAGGAAAGACCCTCTGTTTACCTGTTGATTGTGTGAGAGCTAGTGTAAACAGCCAGTTATATTTTTAAACTTCAGTGGATAATAATGTATTGTCACACTTCAAGAAGTCTTGTTTTGGGAATCCACACTTCCAAGGTTTTGTGTAAACTCTCAGTTAGGTTTCCATCTCATCATTGTTCTTTTGGTTAGGTGTGATGCCTCACCTGTGGAAGTCCAAATAGTGGTATTTGACTTTCTAATGAAGTTTCCTGCCATTGAAGTATCTCCTAGCTTCCCTTAGACCAGTGGTGGGCAACCTTTTTTTTCAACTGAGCCAAATCTCGCCAAAACCACGATTGAAATTTATTTTGAGAGCCACATTTTTAAAACTGAAAATACATAGGATGGTACACTGTTTTTAGTTTCAATAAGTTTTTATTGAGAATATTCTGCATGCAAGTATCCACATAGGTCGGGAGGATACAAATAACACAACTAATAAAACAAAAACTTTAGAACGATATTATTTATCGATAACGTTAAATTCTGTAAAATTTGCCTTACAATGTAGAGAAAATTACATCCTGACAATGACTGACAAAGTCACAACCACTAATGTGAACATTGGCCTTGCATTTCCTTGGATAGTTTGAGTAAGTCAGGTTTGTATGTTGTTGTTTTTAATTTTAGGCACGATTCCAGGTTCTCATCGATGAGACGATTTCTCAATTTACTCTTGATAAGGTTCATGCTTGAAAATGATTGTTCACATAAATATGTAGACCCGAACAAGGAAAGAACAGCAAACGCTAGCTTTTTTAGTTGATTAAATGAGTCAGGAATACTATTCCAGGTGTTAAAAATCAACATATCTTCCTTCTCCAGGTCTTTCAAAGCAGACCACTTGTTCTGTGAACTAAGTTCACATTTGTTTTTCTCCAATCTTTCTAAATCAGTACAAAGACGTTCAAATTTCGAGCTCCACAGTTCTTTGTTTTTTAAATCCAGCAATTGCATTTCAAAGTTGCCAATGTCGATATTAAAGGGAGAAAAATTTAATTCCGTTACAGTGGCATCCAGAGGTTTTTTAACAAAGGCCAACGTCGCTTTGCTGTTTCTGAATTCCTGAAACCTCTTGAGAAAAGCTTCCCTCATATTTAAAAGTGCTGTTTTAAAATAGGTAATGTCAATATCAGAATTATTTTCTTGGCGATGTTTCAACAGGCTTGGAAAGTGAATCAAAGTTTCTCTGTCAAAATCTTGAGCAAAAACAGATAATTTGTTTTCAAACGAAATAACTTCTTCTAACATCGAAAAAATGGTGTTTCCTTTCCCTTGTAGTTTATGATTAAGCTGATTTAGATAGGAAGTAACATCCACCATGAAATACAGTTTTTGGGTCCACTGATCGTTTGTTAATTCTGGATAGTGAACACCCTTCTCGAGGAAAAATGCTTTGATTTCTGATAATAAGGAAGCAAAACGTTTCAAAACGTTTCCTCTTGATAACCAACGTACCCTGTTATGCAGCAGAAGATCTGCGTACTCGCTCTCAATTTCAACTAAAAATTCTTTAAATTGGCGATGATGAAGAGCTTTAGCTACAATGGAGTTGATCATCTTAGTCACCAATTCCATAACTTTGCACATTTCTTCTGGAAATGTCTGCGCACAAAGTGCTTCTTGATGTATGATGCAATGGTATGTAAGTATCTCGTGACTAATTTTTTCTTTCATAATAGCAACAAATCCATTTCTTATGCCGGTCATACTTTTTGCCCCGTCTGTTGCAATTGAGACGATTTTATCAAGTGGAATATGATATTTTTCAATGCAACCAATTACAGCATTTGCTATATCCTCTCCACGTGTTTGACCTTTCAGTGGCAATAATCCTAAAAGTTCTTCTTTAGGACCTGTAGCTGACATAAATCTTACAAAAAGTGAAACTTGAGCTGTATCATTTAAGTCACAAGACTCGTCAACTGCTATTGATAAAGCTGAAACCACTTTAAGATCATCAACTTGTTGGTTGGTTATATTGGAAGACATTTTGGCTGTTCTATCCTTCACTGTTTTAGCAGACAATGGCAACTCTTTAATTTTTTTTAGAATTTCTTCTTTGTTCTTAAAATCCCTGAATAACTCTTCTGATGCACTTATAAAACAACGTTTTATGTATTCGCCATCTGTATATGGTTTGCCTCTCTTAGCAATCTCTTGACTAACCGCAAAACTTGCAAAATTAACATAGTTGGAAGACTGCACCCACTGATTAAACGCAGAACTTGATTTTTCTTGACTCTTCAGAAGTTCCTCAACTGCTTTCTTCCTTGCATCACCAACAGGATATTTATTACTAAAGGACAAGTGTTTTGTTGTAAAGTGTCTCTCCAAATTAGATTTTTTATTATGTGCCAATTTTTCTTTACAAATAAGACAGGTTGGAAAGCCATTTACGTTCTGAAACGCGAAAGTCTCGGTCCATTCCACTTTAAATTCACGGTTTTCGTCTTCCGTTTTTCGTTGTTTTTTCTTTGTAGCCATGTCAAACAGGGCACCTATAAAAATGTTTCATTTTAAAATAAAGCCACCAACACCAAACCGGCATCCTTAATCACATAAAAGAAGTAATATTGGATGACACACTGTTATTTATCTGTGGATGATGCACTGTTATGGGGGATCTGTGGATGATGCACTGTTATTTATCTGTGGATGATGCACTGTTATGGGGGATCTGTGGATGATGCACTGTTATTTATCTGTGGATGATGCACTGTTATGGGGGATCTGTGGATGACGCACTGGTATTTATCTGTGGATGACGCATATATGGCATCTTATGTGTGTGTAAATAGTATTATAAAATTAGTGGGGCTCATCATGGATATTTTAAGCAGGGTTCTCCACCTTGATGGATACACCCAAACAGTAGGCAAGAAGTAAAAGTAATCAAACAGGCATGCACACATTGCACTGGCTCTGAATAAAGTTGAATAAAAGTAAAAAATGACAACATAAAATGAAATAAAAATCAAGATACAACTAAAAAAGTACATATAAAAGTATGTGAAAACACACTCAAATAGTCCTCACTGGTACTGTTATATATTGACCTCAGAACCTGGCCACTAACTTATTTTGTTGGCTCCTAGATTACAATATTCCGCAATTTTATGTCCACACCCCCCTTTTCACATCAACCCTTTTTATGTCAATCCCACAATGTCACATTTCTCCCCTCATGTCACATTTCTGCCCCTCCATGTCACACTTCTCCCCTCATGTCACATTTCACCCCCTCGTGTCACATTTCTCCCCCCTCATCCCCATTCATCCCCCATAGTAATTCATCCCCCATATTAATTCATCCCCCATATAGTAATTCATCCCCCATAGTAATTCATCCCCCATATAGTAATTCATCCCCCATATAGTAATTCATCCCCCATAGTAATTCATCCCCCATATAGTAATTCATCCCCCATAGTAATTCATCCCCCATATAGTATTTCATCCCTCATATAGTAATTCATCCCTCATATAGTATTTCATCCCCCATATAGTAATTCATCCCTCATACAGTATTTCATCCCTCATACAGTATTTCATCCCTCATATAGTAATTCATCCCTCATATAGTATTTCATCCCTCATATAGTATTTCATCCCTCATATAGTAATTCACCCCTCATATAGTATTTCACCCCTCATATAGTAATTCACCCCTCATATAGTATTTCATCCCTCATATAGTATTTCATCCCTCATATAGTAATTCATCCCTCATATAGTAATTCATCCCTCATATAGTATTTCATCCCTCATATAGTATTTCATCCCTCATATAGTATTTCATCCCTCATATAGTAATTCATCCCTCATATAGTAATTCACCCCTCATATAGTAATTCACCCCTCATATAGTATTTCACCCCTCATATAGTATTTCATCCCTCATATAGTAATTCATCCCTCATATAGTAATTCACCCCTCATATAGTAATTCACCCCTCATATAGTAATTCACCCCTCATATAGTAATTCACCCCTCATATAGTAATTCACCCCTCATATAGTAATTCATCCCTCATATAGTAATTCATCCCTCATATAGTAATTCACCCCTCATATAGTAATTCACCCCTCATATAGTAATTCACCCCTCATATAGTAATTCACCCCTCATATAGTATTTCACCCCTCATATAGTAATTCACCCCTCATATAGTAATTCACCCCTCATATAGTATTTCACCCCTCATATAGTAATTCACCCCTCATATAGTAATTCACCCCTCATATAGTATTTCACCCCTCATATAGTAATTCACCCCTCATATAGTAATTCACCCCTCATATAGTATTTCACCCCTCATATAGTAATTCACCCCTCATATAGTAATTCACCCCTCATATAGTATTTCATCCCCCATATAGTAATTCATCCCTCATATAGTATTTCATCCCCCACAGTACTATTCCCCCCCCTTCTAGTAAGCCAAGTCCCCCGTGTCAATTCACTTACCTTTGATCCGCGCGTTCCTCTCGCTGTCTTCCCGCGCCGTTCGGGTCTTCAGGGCGGACTGTGAGAGGAGCCTAGCTCCCCTCCCCTTCCGTTCGTCACGCTGCCCCGCCCCGCCTACACACATCCTGACAGCCACATCCGCGGGCTGGATTAAAAGGTCCGCGCGGATTTTTGGGGCGGCCGACCGAGAGGAGGCAGGGGAGCGGCCGACCGAGAGGAGGGAGGGGAGCGGGCGCACAGAAGAGCCGCATTAGAGTGGGTAAAGAGCCGCATGTGGCTCGCGAGCCGCGGCTTGCCGACCACTGCCTTAGACCATGGCATTTGTTTTAGGAAACATATATCTGCCAGGTCTTTGACTAATCAACATCAGATCCCGCATTGTCTTTTCTGGGACTTTGTTTGATCACCTGTAGGAATTTCAAAAGTGGTGTGTGTCTCATTGTCTTTCATACAAGTTTCTTCCACTCACTGTTTTTTGTAACCTACTAGAAGGTCACTTGAATTTTAACCAAGAATGTTAACCCCTGACAGTCAGCTGGGATTTCCAATTTTGGAATAAAATAATTTCTTAATAAATAGTCCCCCAAAAGTCACTACAACATACAGGAGCCTGAAATCCAATGACCACTTTGAAAGCCTGAAGGTGTGTAACTTCCTCATTACACTTCCTCACTACCTATCACAGTTTCGAAGGCCCTGACATGCCAGGATAGCCCCAAACCCCCCCCCCCAAATGACCCCTTCCTGGAAAGTAGACACCCCAAGGAATTTAAAAAGAGACATGGTGAGTATTTTGAAGATCTCATTTTTTCTCACAAGGTTTTGAAATATAAAAAAAATAGAAAAAATATGTTTTTGTTTTTTTTCTTCATTTTCCAAAAACTTGTGGCAACAAATGAGATCTGCACTTACCGTGCTTTTTATCAAATTCCTTGGGGCGTCTACTTTCCAAAAAGGGGTCATTTGGGGGGGTTAGGTGCTATCCTGGCATTTCATGGCCTCCGAAACTGTGATAGGTAGTCTGGAAGTGTAACGAGGAAATAAAGCCCTTTAAAAGCCTGAAGGTGCTTATTGGATTTTGGGGTCCTGTACCTGGCTAGACTGCCAAAAAGTCTCTCACATGTGGTACCCCCATACTCGAGCGAAGTAGCAGAAAGTATATTGGGGAGTAATTCCACATATACCCATGGCATGTGTGAGCAGTAAATCATTTAAGTGACAATTTTGTGTAAAAAAAATATATATATATTTATTTTTGTCATTTTCCAAAAACTTGTGGTAAAAAAATAAATTCTTCTATTGATTCAACATTCCTCTCAAAAAATAGTTTGGGGTGACTACTTTCCAAAAAGGGGTCATTTTGTGGGGTGGGGGCGTTTTATGCCCAGCATTAGAAGTTTATGCCACACATCACTCACTCTTCTAACCACCTGAAGACCAAGCTTTTTGTTCACAGGAAAAAAATCTGTATTTTTTGCTAGGAAATTAATTTAAACCCCCAAACATTATATATTTTTTTAAAGCAGACACCCTAGTGAATAAAATGGTGGGCACTACAATTTTTTATGGCACATAGTACTCGCGCAGCGATTTTTCAAAAGCAATTTTTAAAAAATTTTTTTTTTACTTTTAATGCACAAAAACACAATATATTGGCCAATTGTTTGGTAAAATATAAAAGATAATGGTATGACGAGTAAATAGATACCAAACATGACATGCTTTAAAACAGCGCATGGCCCGTTCAATGGCGACAAACTGCAAACATTTTTAATATCCATAGGCAGCGCTTTAAAAGCCTTTAAAAGCCACCATTTTAGATTTACAGAGGAGGTCTAGTGTTAGAATTACTGCCCTTGATCTGACGTTCACGGCAATACCTCACATGCGTGGTGCAACCGCTGTTTACGGCACAGGGTCAAGGCTCGTGCACACAGGTGTGCGCGCATGGGAGGGGCAATTTTTTTTTATTTATTTATTTTTTTTTAGTTATTTTGATTTTTTTAATTATTTTTACATTGCACCTTTTTTTTTTTTTTTTATCACTTTTAATGCTATAACAGGGAATGCAAATAACCCCTATAACTTCAATGGGCATTGTCATATATTAATTTTTGAGAAATCTGGGGTCTATCAGACTCTAGATATCTCCTCTGCCCTTACATTATCTAATCAAACCAAAATCGGTGTGATCAGATGCTTTCCCAATTTACAAATGGCGCTGTTTATATCCTGCAAAACTGAAGTGATGAAATGCTTGTAGCTTCCGAATTCTTAGACTATAGAGATGATTGGCACCATTCTGGTCTCCATTCAGCTCTATGGTCAGCTGGCAGAAGCACCGGCTGCATTCTCAGGTTCCCCTGATGGCACGGGACTTCCCGAGAAGGCCGTGGAAGGCAGCGGGGGAGGGGGGACATCATCTCCCACTGCTTGTAAAAGCAATCTTGCAGCTAATTAGCCACTAGGATTGCTTTTACATGAAAGCCGATCACCAGCAGCTGCAGGCATCATCCTGGTATAACCATTCAAATCCAGTGATGTACTAGTACATCGCTGGTCCTTGTTGGTTATATATGCTATGTTCTTTTTTTTTTTTTTTTGTATGCAGCCAGTGGACTGAATGAAAAAATGAGAAGAAATCTCTGCCAGAAAAAGTGTGTGGTATGCCCACCATTAGAATATACCGCCCTGCATCCACCCACTTCTAATGGTGGGCACACATTAGGTCACACTTTGCCACAAGTGCCAGTTCCAAGATTGAATAAATGTCTAAATAGTGGCACGCTTGAAAAAAATTGTCCACGTATAAGTGGTACCCCATATGGAGAAATGATGACACCAAGTCCCAAACTATCTTGCCACTGCTCCCCATGTAGTCTGGGCATCCGGGCGGTCTCCACGTGACTATCTTTTCCCTCGTAAATCCGAAACTTATAAGTATAGCCTGTTGTCCTCTCACAGGTCTTCTACATCTTGACCCCATATCTGGCACGCTTACAGGGAAGAAATTGTTTGAATGCAAGGCGGCCAGAAAAATTAGTAAGGGACTCATCAACACAGATGTTTTGCTGGGGAGTATAGACATCTGCAAATTTTAGGTTAAGGTGATTTGCGAGGGGCTGAATTTTGTGGAGCCGGTCAAATTCAGGGTTACCCCGAGGATGACAGAGTGTATTGTCGCTGAAATGCATAAAACACATTATACTTTCATATCTATGCCTGGCCATGGCAGCAGAGAACACGGCATATGATGAATTGGGTCTTCAGACCAATACAACTGCAATTCATTTCTTTTAGTAATGCCCATGTTGAGGGTTAGGCCCCAAAAAAATGTAAATTTGAAAACCGTAATGAGTTTCCATGCGAATGGTCTGGCAAGGTTTGAATTTGGGTTGGCGGCAATAAATTGTTGTGCATATAAACTGCTTTGATCCACAATCAGCGCATACAGATATTCCGTGAAAAACAGCTCCAAAAATCAAGGAGGTATGTGAAAGACCAAGATGTACTAGACCGCTGGTACTCGACAGTTCACCAAAAGGTAGAGCGGCACTAGTACTGGCACTCTGCTGCATATGAGAGTCATCAAAATTTACCGGCAAGTGCTAACAGAGATCAGGCCTGATTCTGCGAACACTGCGGTTTTGTGTGCAATGTATCAAGTGACAGTGACCTACTGACACTGCACTTGCTGGGGGAGAAGGGGGGGTAAGCGTAGGGGCTAAACGCAGGTGTTGGCAGGTGCCGGGGCTGATCCCGCTGACGCTGCATTTTTGGGGACGCTATACTAATGTGAACGCTGGTATAGTGCTGACCTGATCAAAGATATTGACCCGTTCAGACACTATACTAGCAATGGAGGTCTATTGTACATGAGCGTGCTCCAGGCAATCAAGGGGTTAAATGTGATGACTGGTGTACTGACGGGCAATCTGACACTATCTGGGAGGGGTGTGAAAATCACGGGAGCACGAATCACGTATATATATATATATATATATATATATATGTGATTTTGCGAACCCATGCCGCCCTGTAGCAGTATTTCTGCTGTAGGGTGGTCAGGAAGCAGTTACAGAAGAGGTTTGTGTTATGGCGCTGCGTTACTTTACCTGACAATTGCGCGGTCATGCAACACTGCACCCAAATTAAATTTACATCCTTTTTTTCCCACAAATTGAGCTTTCTTTCGGTGGTATTTGATCGCCTGTGCGTTTTTAATTTTTCACGCTATAAAAAAAAAGGCTGACAATTTTGAGGAAAAAAAACAATATTTTGGACTTTTTGCTATAAAACATGTCCAGTAAAAAAAATTAAAAAATCAAATTTTGTCACAAATTTCATCCAAAATGCATTCTGCAACATGTCTCTGCTAAAAAAAATCCCAATACGTGTAAATTAATTGGTTTACATGAAAGTTATAGCGTTTTCAAATGGCGGGAAAGATACTGGCACTGATTTTTAATTTTTTTTATACTAATAATGGCAGCAATCAGCGACATATGGCGGCGATCAGTGACTTATGGCGGTGATCAGCGACTTATGGCAGGACTGCGGGACTGCGGCGGACATTTTGACACTGGGGGAGAACTGACTTGGGGTCACTGACATCCCCAGTGACACCAATACAGTGATCAGTGAAAAAAAAACCCACTGACACTGTACTAATGGCACTGGGGAGGAAGGGGTTAATGTTTTTAGGGTTTACTGTGTGAGGGGAGTGTTTTACTAGGGGGCAGGGGTGTGTGCTGGACTGGGGCAGGCTGATCGAGAGAGAGAAACTCTTCTCTCCCTCTTCAGCTTGTCACGAGCTGTCAGGGAACTGACACAGAGCAGGGCAGTGTGTAAACAATGCAGCCCTGCTCTCTGTCAGCGATCACCGTGAATCGCGGGGAAACGGCCGGTAATGACCGGCCGTGACCTGGCGGCGGAGACCCGCTGCTGACACCCGCGGGACAGGTAGGGCGCGCGCGCCTCGTTTTAAAACGTGGTTTTGCCTGCCCGTGCCGCGCTGCAAACGTACATATGCAGTGCCTGGGGCTGTAGCGGTTAATCTGCCCAACAAAAAACTGGCAAAAAAAAGCATAACAGATGCATGAAAAACACATCAAAATGTGTGTGCAAAAATGCAAAACACACCCCAAAAAGTACTGCGGAAATGGATCAAAAGCAAACTGCATAGGTGTGAACCAAGCCTTACACAACCAAATCAAGCAGTGTCATAACCCAGAAAAGGAACAATCATAAATCAATGCTAAAGCCTAAGTCACCAGTCACACTGCTGCAATTTAAAATCACGCGATTTTGTGTAATTTCAGTGTGATTTCAGGTGCGATTTTTGAAGACTTTATTGATACTCGAAGATTTTAAACGGTTTCTTGCAATTTGCAGTGCAATTTCCATTTTATTCTATACATGTGAAATCGCAACAAAACTGCAGACAAAGTAATGTAAGAAATACTTTAGAAATCGAGCTGCAGCAAATCGCACATGTTAAGATATTGTTAAGACATTGACATAAGTTGCTGATCGCTGCCATTATTAGTATAAAAAATCCCAGTATATTTCCCGCCATTTGTCAACGCTATAACTTTCATTAAATTAATTCTCACGCATCGGGATTTTTTTTAGCAAAGACATGTTGCAGAATACATTTTGGCCGAAATTTATGACGAAATTTGATTTTTACATTTTTTTACTGGACATGTTTTATAGCAAAAAGTCCAAAATATAGGTTTTTTTCTCAAAATTGTCAGCCTTTTTTTATAGCGCAAAAAATAAAAAACGCACAGGTGATCAAATACCACCAAAAGAAAGCTCAATTCGTGGGAAAAAAAAGGACGTAAATTTAATTTGGGTGCAGTGTTGCATGACCGCGCATTTGTCAGTTAAAATAACGAAGCGACGTACACAAACCGCTTCTGTAACGGCAACAACAGTTGCATGGAAACTCACTACGGTTTCCAAATTGACATTTTTTTTGGGCCTATCTCTCAACATGGGCATTACTAAAAGAAATGAAATGTGGTTGTATTGGACCGCAGACCCGATTCATCATATGCCCGTGTTCTCTGCTGCCATGGCCAGGCATAGATGTGAGAGTATAATGTGTTTTATGCATTTCAACAACAATACACTCTGTCATCCTCGGGGTGACCCTGAATTTGATCCACAAAATTCAAAATTCAGCCCCTCGCAAATCACCTTAACCAAAAATTTGCAGATGTCTATACTCCCCAGCAAAAAAATCTGCATTGATGAGTCCATGATTAATTTTTCTGGCCGCCTTGCATTCAAACAATTTCTCCCTCGCAAGCGTGCCAGATATGGGGTCAAGATGTAGAAGACCTGTGTGAGGGCAACAGGCTATACTTTTACGGTTTTATGAGGGAAAAAATAGTCACGTGGAGCCCCCCGGATGCCCAGTCTACATAGGGAGCAGTGACAAGATAGTTTGGGACTTGGTGTCATCCTTATTCCATATGGGGTACCACTTATACGTGGACAATTTTTATTCAAGTGTGCCACTATTTAGACATTTGTGCAATCTTGTAACTGGTGCATGTGGCAAAGTGTGACCTAATGTGTGCCCACCATTAGAAGTGGGTGGATGCAGGGCGGTATATTCTAATGGTGGGCATACCACACACTTTTTCTGGCAGAGATTTCTTATTTTTTCATTCAGTCCACAGGCTATATAAAAAAAAGAACATAGCATATATACCCAACAAGGACCAGCGACATACTGGTACATCACTGGACTTTGAATGGTTATACCATGATGATGCCTACAGCTGCAGGCATCATCCTGGTATCGTTTTTTTCAGCCGGCGATCGCCTTTCATGTAAAACCAATCCTAGTGGCTAATTAGCTGCAGGATTACTTTTACAAGCAGCAGGATTTGATGCCCCCCTCCCCCGCTGCTTTCCATGGCCTTCTCGGGCAGTCTCGTATCATCGGGGGAACCTGAGAATGCAGCCGGTGTTTCTGCCAGCTGACCATAGAGCTGATTGGAGACCAGAGTGGTGCCAATCATCTCTATAGTCTAAGAATTTGGAAGCTACGAGCATTTCATCACTTCAGTTTCGCAGGATATAAGCAGCGCCATTTGTAAATTGGGAAAGCATCTGATCACACCAATCTTGGTTTGATTAGATAATGTAAGGGCAGAGGAGATATCCAGAGTCTGATAGACCCCAGATTTCTCAAAAAAGAATATATGACAATGTGCATTGAAGTTATAGGGGATATTTGCATTCCCTGTGATAGCATTAAAAGTGATAAAAAAATGAAAGGTACAGTGTAAAAATAATTGAAAAAAAAAAAATAACGTAAAAAAAAAACTCGCCCCTCCCATGCACGCACACAGGCACAAGCGTTGACCCTGTGCCAGTATGTAAACAGCAGTTGCACCATACATGTGAGGTAACGCCGTGAACTTCAGATCAAGGGCAGTAATTCTAAAAGACCTCCTCTGTAAATCTAAAATGGTAGCTTTTAAAGGATTTTAAAGCGTTGCCTATGGATATTAAAAATGTATGCAGTTTGTCGCCATTGCACGGGGCATGAGCAGTTTTAAAGCATGTCATGTTTGGTATCTAGTTACTCGGCATACCATCATCTTTTATATCTTGCCAATAATTGCCCAATATATTGTGTTTTTGTGTATTAAAAGTAAAAAAAAGTGTATTTTTGAAAAAAAAAATTGCTTTTGAAAAATCGCTGCATGAGTACTATGTGCCATAAAAAATTGTAGTACCCACCATTTTATTCATTAGGGTGTCTGCTTTAAAAAAATATATAATGTTTGGGGGTTTAAATTAATTTCCTAGCAAAAATTTTTTCATGTGAACAAAAAGTGTCAGAAAAGGCTTGGTCTTCAGGTGGTTAGAAGAGTGAGTGATGTGTGGCATAAACTTTAAATGCTGGGCATAAAACGCCCCCACCCCCCAAAACAAACCCTTTTTGGAAAGTAGACACCCCAAACTATTTGCTGAGAGGCATGTTGAATCAATAGAAGAATTTATTTTTTTACCACAAGTTTTTGGAAAATGACAAACATTTTTTTTTCTACACAAAATCGTCTATTAAATGATTTACTGCTCACACATGCCATGGGTATATGTGGAAATACTCCCCAAAATACATTCTGCTACTTCTCCCGAGTATAGTGGTATCACATGTGAGAGACGTTTTGGCAGTCTAGCCAGGTACAGGACCCCAAAATCCAATAAGCACCTTCAGGCTTTTAAAGGGCTTTATTTCCTCATTACAATTCCAGACTACCTATCACAGTTTCGGAGGCCCTGAAATGCCAGGATAGCACCTAACCCCCCCAAATGACCCCTTTTTGGAAAGTAGACACCCCAAGTGATTTGATAAGAAGCATGGTAAGTATTTTGCAGATCTCATTTGTTGCCACAAAACCTTGTGAGAAAAAATGAGATCTGCAAAATAATCACCATGCCTCTTTTTAAATTTCTTGGGGTGTCTACTTTCCAGAAAAGGGTCATTTGGGGGGGTTTGGTGCTATCCTGCCATGTCAGGGCCTTCGAAACTGTGATAGGTATTGAGGAAGTGAAATGAGGAAGTTATGCACCTTCAGGCTTTCAAAGTGGTCATTGGATTTCAGGCTCCTGTTTGTGGCTAGGCTCCCAAAAATTCTCACACATGTGGTATCCCCATACTCGGTAGAAGTAGCAGAATGTATTTTGGGGTGTAATTCCACATATACCAATGGCTTGTGCGAGAAATAAATCATTTAACTGACAACTTCGTGTAAAAAATAAAATAAAAAAATATTTTTGTCATTTTCCAGAAACTTGTGTAAAAAAATAAATCTTACATGGACTCAATATGCCTCTCAGCAGATAGCTTAGGGTGTCTACTTTCCAAAAAGGGGTCATTTGAGGGTGTTTTTACTATCCTGGTATTTTAGCACCTCAAGAAATATGATGAGCAGTCAGAAAGTAAAAGCTGTGTAAATTCCATTATCTATACCATAGTTTGCAGACGCGATATCTTTCACACAAAGCAATAAATATACATTTACTGGGTTTTTTTTTAACCAAAAACATGTATCAGAATACATTTTGGCCTAAATTTATGATGAAATTTTATTTTTTTGGATAATTTTTATGACTGAAATGAGAAAATATTGTTTTTTTTTAAAAAAAAAATTTCTTTAAAATAAAAAGTACATAGGTGATCAAATACCACCAAAGGAAAGCTCTATTTGTGTGAAAAAAAGAAAATAAATTTAATTTATGTACCATATTGCATGACCGCGCAATTGTCCGTTAAACTAGCGCAGCGCTGTATAGCAAAGAAATGGTGTAAATTGCAGTATCTATACCATAGTTTGTATACGCTATAACTTTCACACAAAGCAATCAATATACACTTATTGGGATTTTTTTACCAAAAACAATTAGCAGAATACATTTTGGCCTAAATTTATAACTAACTTTGAGTTTACTATATATTTTTTATAGCTGAAAGTAAAAAGTATAGTTTTTCTTCAAAATTTTCGGTCTTTTTTTTTATAGTGTGAAAAATAAAAAGCGCACAGATGATCAAATACCACTGAAAGAAAGCTCTATTTGTGTGAAAAAAAAGGACGCAAATTTGATTTGGGTGCAGCATTGCATGACCGCGCAATTATCAGTTGAATTAGTGCAGCGCCGAGTAGCAAAAAGAGGCCTGGTCATTAAGGGGGGTAAATCCTCAGGAGTGCAAGTGGTTAAAGTGATGCTGTCAGAACACGATCCCGGGTAAAGAATTAGATGCCTGTAAAAAAATTGCCTCTGCCTTTCTGGCAGCCCAATTTTTAAAGAAAGAATGAAAACTTCCGTCAGTTCATTTTAGGGGATAGGTTATGTATTAAGTTTCATAAAAGGACACTTACCTGTCCAGGGATCCAGCGCCATCCTCACCTGGGTGATTCTTTGATGGTCCTCAATGCCGGCTTGTTTACTGTGGGAAGACAGCTGTAACTCCTTGCACCTTCAGAGCCAGCTCCCCACTGTGCGTGTGCAAATCGTGCTGTGCTTTGTGAATGGTCCCGCAGCCTCCTTGGACTTGTGATGTGTTCCAGGAGATTGCGGGCGGTGGGGGGATGTGAATTTCTGTTGGCATTGCCTAGGCAATTCCAGCAGAAGTAGAAGCAGGTACCTGACAAAACTTGGCACCGCTCCCAAAAAAAAAAAAAAAACCCTGAGAGAGGTAGGAGGACATAAAGTGGAACTTCCCTTTTTAGGTCATGTTCAGCTTTAAGGTTCATTCTCAGCTCTGTGATCTCCACACCAAAGTGTCTGCACAAAGTTTTGGGTTCCTAACAGTGATCAAATATACTGTATATATACACAGTATATATATACATAGTGTGTGGTTACTTTTTTGACACCCAGACCAAGTTTGGCAGCATTGGTGTGGTCAGTTACCTGGACAATAACTCTAGGACTCAGCGGGTCTGACAGCCAGGAACACACACAATTGCACATTCCTAGTTCTCAGTTGGGAGCGTTCTCATGGTAAAGGGACATTTTACATTAGGACTTATAAAGTCATTGCAATCACCAAAGGAATTAATACGATTGTTGAACAAAAGATTTTTCTACTGTTTGCAGAAGTTTATGGGCAGTTTTATAAATACTGTTGCCGGTTGTAGTGATATTGCAGATGTTTTTGTGCCATGTGATCTGATCTTTAAATTGGCTAATTATAAAAGCTCCTGATTTCTAACATCTTTTTGTTCTCTTCTCAGCCAAATACGAGAATATGATTTATTGTGACTCTGTCCCATGTCTTGGGATCTGTTTTCCTGAAAATGGATGTACATGTAGTGATAATATGCCCTGTGTTCCAAATAAAAATACAACATGCCTTGATCCCGCCTCCTGCTGTCCAGAGGGCCTATACTACAGCACTAATCAATCCTGTTGCACACGTAAGTATTTTCATATCAGTTTAAAGTGTACTTTCTGAGTCTGATCATTGTAGGATGTCATTTTAAACAGATATTTTCCTGCTGTGTCTTCTGCAGCTACTCCTCTCTGTGTGGATGGATGTGCCACAGATGAAGAATGCAACCCATCAGGAGTGTGTCAATGTAATAAAACCGCATACCCTGATCTGAGTAAGACTTTGTTCATTTTATTTACTTTGTAATGTCATTCCAGTCATTTCCCCATAAAAAGAATAGGGAGGGGAGTTGTCAGACAGGGGTCTAAGGGCTTGCTCAGAGCCCCTCACGGAAGGTTCCAAAGGGTCAGCTGACCCTAGGTTTTAGGTCATGTGACTTTCCAGAATGTTCTGCAGGGTCAGCTGACCTCTCCTATCTCTGGGCAGATCACATCTGTGTCACCTGACAGGGAATTTTGCTGGGCAAATTTCCCACAGCTGGACCAGGTGTGATCTGACTTGGTGCCTGAGGAGAAAGAAGGGGCAGGGGGGTCTTGAAACTGCCCCACCTCAGCTGTCACAATCCCATGAGTGCGGGGGGGGGCTTAAAACAGGCTCCCCCTTACTTCCATTTGCTGCATAACCACTTGCCCTCCAGAGGATTTACCCCTCTTAACCGCCTCCCGCCCGCCATATAGTACAATGACGGGAGCAAGGCGGTTCTCTCACGGAAAGAGCCGAAGATGTCGGCTCGGTCATGTGATCAGCTGTGTCCAATCACAGCTGATCACATGTAAACAGGGAAATGCCAGTTATCAGCATTTCTCTCCTCATGAGCTGTCACACTGACAGCTCGAGAGGAGAGCCGGTAATCAGCATTCCACGGAGGGAACATGTACACTGATCATCAGTGTAGCCCCAGCAGTGGCACCTGTCAGTGCTCATCCATGCCACCTGCCAGTGCCCATCAGTGCCACATTTCAGTGCCTACCAGTGCACATCAATGCCACATATCAGTGCCCATCTGAGCTGCCTTTCAGTGTCACCCATCAGTGCCAGTCAGTGCCAACTAGCAGTGCTGCCAATCAGTGCCACCTATCAGTGCCAGTCAGTGCCACCTATCGGTGCCAGTCAGTGCCACCTATCAGTGACGCCTATCAGTGCCATATATCAGTGCTGCCTTTCAGTGCCCATCAGTGATGCCTGTCAATGCCCATCAGTTCCACCTACCAGTGCCTCCTCATCCGTGCCCATCAGAGCCACCTATCAGTGTCCATCAGTGCTGCCTATCATTGCCCATCACTACAGCCTCATTAGCGCACATCAGTGAAGGGGAAAAATCACTTATTTACAAAATTTTATAACAAGAACCAAGAAAAAACTTTTTTTTTTCAAAATCTTCAGTGGTTTTTGGTTTGTTTAAGAAAAAATTAAAATCCCAGAGGTGATTAAATACCACCAAAATAAAGCTCTATCTGTCACAAAAAAATGATACAGATTTCATATGGGTACAGTGTTGCATGACCACGCAATTGTCATTCAAAGTGCGACAGCGCTGAAAGCTGGAAATTGGCCTGGGCAGGAAGGGGGTATAAGTGTCCTGTAGGCAAGTGGTTAATGACCAGGCCTCTTTTTGCTACTCAGCGCTGCAACTGATAATTGCGCGGTCATGCAACGCCAAAACAAACAGTACCCAAACAAAATTTACGTCCTTTTTTCACACAAATAGAGCTTTCTTTTGGTGGTATTTGATCACCTGTGCGCTTTTTATTTTTTGCGCTATAAGAAAAAAAAGACCCAAAATGTTTAAGAAAAGTGATAATTCTTTACCCGGGATCGTGTTCTGACAGCATCACTTTAACCACTTTCACTCCTGAGGATTTACCCCCTTAATGACCAGGCCTCTTTTTGCTACTCGGCGCTGCACTAATTCAACTGATAATTGCGCGGTCATGCAATGCTGCACCCAAACGAAATTTACATCCTTTTTTTCACACAAATAGCGCTTTCTTTCAGTGGTATTTGATCATCTGTGCGCTTTTTATTTTTCACGCTATAAAAAAAAAGACAGAAAAGTTTGAAGAAAAACTATACTTTTTACTTTCAGCTATAAAAAATATATAGTAAACTCAAAGTTAGTTATAAATTTAGACCAAAATGTATTCTGCTACATGTTTTTGGTAAAAAAATCCCAATAAGTGTATATTGATTGCTTTGTGTGAAAGTTATAGTGTCTACAAACTATGGTATAGATCTTTTCAAGCTACCATTTTAGATTTACAGAGGAGGTCTAGTGTTAGAATTACTGCCCTTGATCTGACATTCACAGCAATACCTCACATGCATGGTGCAACCGCTGTTTACATACCACCACAGGGTCAACGATCGTGCACACAGGTGTGCACGCGCGTAGGGAAGCAAGGGTTTTTTTTCTGTTATTTTGATTTTTTTACTTATTTTTACACTGTCCCTTTCATTTTTTTTTATCACTTTTAATGCTATCACAGGGAATGCAAATATCCCCTATAACTTCAATGGGAATTGTCATACATTCTTCTATCAGACTCTATCAGACTCTAGATCTTTCCTCTGCTTTTACATTATCTAATCAAACCAAGATCGGTGTGATCAGATGTTTTAAAAATTTTAATTGCAGGCAATTCACTCAGCTGTCAGGTGCCAGTTTTTAAATGTTATTACCGTTTTTTTTTCCCTTCACTATACAGTAGTTCAGAAATTCAGCAGTTACTTCCCCCCTCCAGCTGAAAGAGATAAAGTTTCTTTTAGTTTATTTCCCAAAGTTAAAAGATACAATGTTTCCTTTCAGTTTCTTAAAAGATACAATGTTTCCTTTCAGTTTCTTAAAAGATACAATGTATCCTTTCAGTTTCTTAAAATATCCTTTAGCTCTGGGAAACTGACAGCTAATGTTGTGAGCTATACTGAAGAAAAAAAAAAAGATGGCAATTGCATTTAAAAATCAGCACTGACATACACTTAGTATTGTGAAAAAAAATTAGTAAAAAATTTGTAAACCGAGGCATTATTTTCAATGGATTTTCATTCGTAAACCGAAAATTACGTTAACAGAGGCATTTGTAAACCGAGGTATTACTGTATACGCTATGTTCTTTTTTTTTTTTGTATGCAGCCTGTAGAATGAATGAAAAAAAAGAGAAGAAATCTCTGCCATAAAAAGTGTGTGGTATGCCCACCATTGGAATATACTGCTCTGCATTCACCCACTTCTAATGGCGGGCACACATTAGGTCACACTTTGCCACATGCGTCAGTTCCAAGATTGTACAAATGTCTAAATAGTGGCACGCTTGAATAAAAATTGTCCATGCATAAGTAGTACCCCATATGGAGAGGGATGACACCAAGTCCCAAACTATCTTGCCATTGCTCCCCATGTAGTCTGGGCATCTGGGGGGCTCCACATGACTATCTTTTCCCTCGTAAATCTGAACAATACTTGTGCTCACCACCACACCAGCTTGTACTACATTTATGGGACTCGCCACGTCACCAAGTCATACTGCAGTGCTGGTATTATTATTATATAGGATTTATATAGCGCCAACAGTTTGCTCAGCGCTTTACAATACAGCAACAATACAGTTCAATACAAGAGGGTTTGGAAGGCCTGATCCTGGGAGCTTACAATCTAAGAGGTATGTGAAAGACCAGGATGTACTAGGCCACTAGTGCTCGCCAGTTCACCAAAAGGTAGTGTGGTACAGTACTGGCACTCTGCTGCATATGAGAGTCATCAAAATTTACCGACAAGTGCTAACAGAGATCAGGCCTGATTCTGCGAACACTGCGGTTTTGTGTGCAATGTATCAAGTGACAGTGACCTACTGACACTGCACTTGCTGGGGGGGAAAGGGAGGGGGGGATAAGCGTAGGGGCTAAATGCAGGTGCTGGCAGGTGCTGATCCCACTAACGCTGCATTTTTGGGGACGCTATACTAATGTGAACGCTGATATAGTGCTGATCTGATCAAAGATATTGATCCGTTCAGACACTATACTAGCAATAGAAGTTTATTGTGTATTTGCATGTTCCTGGCAATCAAGGGGTTAAATGTGATTACTGGTGTGCTGATGGGCAATCTGGGAGGGCCTGAAAACCACAGGAGCGTGAATCACGTATACATATGTGATTTTGTGCACCCATACCACCCTGTAGCAGTATTTCTGCTATAGGGCAGTCAGGAAGCGGTTACAGAAGCGGTTTGTGTTACGGCGCTGCGTTACTTTAACTGACAATTGCGCGGTCATGCTACGCTGCACCAAAATTAAATTTATGTCATTTTTTACCCACAAATTGAGCGTGCATTTTTTTTCTCAAAATCGACAATTTTGAGAAAAAAAACAATATTTTGGACTTTTTGCTATAAAACATGTCCAGTAAAAAAAATTATAAATCAAATTTCATCATAAATTTCAGCCAAAATTTTTCTGCGACATGTCTTTACTAAAAAAAAAAATCCCAACACGTGTAAATTAATTAGTTTACATGAAAGTTATAGCATGCACAAATGGCTGTATAGATACTGGAGTGGAGCTCAGCAATGGCAACCCACATAACCCTTAACAATTGTGAATTGGGATATCAGACACACAGGGAGAGCATTGTTTTCAACAATGTGAGAAGGATCCGTAAAGAACAACCATTTTATAGCATTGCAAATATTAAAGAAGAGTCAGTAATGTAATGAGAATATATGTCTGGGCATACATTACAATATCAGCATTTACTGGTAGGATTATTTACATGAGGCTGCTTACTTTTACATTGACAAACTAATACATCCCTTTAAAGTTGATGACATTATGCCTAACTGAATGATTAGTTTGCTAAAGCAAAATGTAACCTAAATAATTGACATATATATATATATATATATATGTATATATATACAGTGAGGAACAGAAGTATTTGAACACCCTGCGATTTTGCAAGTTCTCCCACTTAGAAATCATGGAGGGGTCTGAAATTCACATTGTAGGTGCATTCCCACTCCCAGAGACAGAATTAAAAAAAAAATTCAGGAAATTACATTGTATGATTTTTATATTTCAATAATTTTTATTGAAATTTTCAGGGGTAAACACTGGAAAAACAGGGAAAAGATAAATGATTCAGTCTTACATTATTACAATAAACAAAATATTATTGACCATCTTGTTGTAATTCTTGGATGGATGAGGTGTTGGTCTTGTTTTAGCAATATCATCAGAGGTATTCGTGTATATTTGATGAACTTTGTTGGTGAAATTTCGGGGGTTATGGGGGGGGGTATTTGGGGGGGGGAGTGGAGGAGGGTAGGAATGAGGGTGGAAGGATCTAACTGGGAGATTGAGGAGATACCAGTCTTGGCATAGGATGTGCTTTCGTCTCTTAAAGTGTCATCAGGGTTAAATAGAACATTTTGGGTGTTTTAGCCATCGGGTCCATTGGGTGTTGAATTTGTGGAAGGAAGAAGTGTTAATTGCGGATAGTTTTTCCATTTGACATTGTGTATTAAGGTCTGCAATTAATGAAGTGATTGAGGGGGTATTATTCGTATTCCATGATCTAGTAATAGTAATTTTTGCTGCAAAGAGTATGTGGGTAATAATTGTTCGGGAATGGGTGGAGAGTTTCTCTATTCCAATGTGAAGGAGTGCCAATAAGGGGTTGGGGGCTATCGGGGATTTGTTTATTTCGGATATTAATTGGAATTTAGTATTCCAGAAGGATCGAAGTGACTTGCATGACCATAAAATATGGATTGTTGAGCCTAGTTCGCCGCAAGGTCTCCAGCATGTAAGAGCATGTTTTGGATAGTAAATCGAGAGTTTAATCGGGGTCCGGTATCATTGATGGAGTATTTTTAGGTATGACTCCCAGTGGGAGCTGCATCGGGTAGCTTTATATGTGATGTTGAAGGTATTTTCCCAGCATTTTAAGGTGATTTGGGTTGAAAGGATTTTTTCCCAATTGGTTAGGGAAGTTGTTTGTAAAGTGAACTGTGAGTTAATGAGGTGCGCATAGAAAGTGGAAATACCTTTACTCGGGTTTTGGGGCCTGGTGAAGAAGGTGTAGGCTGTGATTGGTAGGATGGTGTTGTGGGGTAATTTATTTGCATGTAAACAATGAGCGATTCTTAGGTATGTAAAATTTTCAGTAGTGGGGATATTATATTTGGTTTGGAGAGATTGGAAGGAGTGTAAAGATTGGTTGGAATGGAGATCTGCTAATTTAGTTATTCCTTGTTCTGTCCATTGAGATAGGTCCAAAGAAGGGATGAAGAGGTGTAGTATGTTGGTTGGGGTAGGTACATGTTTAATATCTTTAAATTTAGTGGATAGAAGGTCTCGGCAAGCTTGCAGGGAAGCTATAATGCAGGGATGTTTTAGGTGGGGTTCTATGCTTTTAGACGGTGGGGACAGGAGTATATTTTTGGGGTTTAAGTGGTTGGAAGGGAAGGGTTTCCATTGTGGACCAGATTTTTTACTTTGAGGGATTCCACCAAAAATATAGTTGGTCTAAGAGGGCAGCCGTGTAGTAAGATTTGAGGTGCGGGAGTCCTGCTCCTCCTTTATTTGTAGGTCTTATTAGAAGACTGGTGGTACATCTTGGTTTTTTCGAGTTCCATAGGAACTTTGTAAGGATTTATTGAAGTTTAGTGAAGAATGAATTAGGGATTGGTAAGGGGAGCGTACGGAATATGTATAAGATTTTGGGTAAGATATACATTTTTAGTGTTGCGACTCGGCCTAGTTTGGAGAGTTCTGAGGTGCATAGAGTGCTTAGTTCTTGGGGTAAATTTTCAAGCAGTATTTTGTGATTTGCTGTGTACAGGTGGTCTGTTGTCAGTGTGAGTTTTATTTCCAGATATGGGATGCTACTGTTTTTCCATGAAAATGGGAATTGTTTGGCTAATTGGGTTTGGAGTTGGGCTGAGATGTGAAGCTTGAGTATGGAAGTTTTGGTTTCGTTAAGTTTGTAGTATGAAACTGTTGAGTAAGTATGTAGATGTGAGCGGATCGTATGGAGGGATTTTTTAGGGTTAGTCACCATTAATATTATATCATCTGCAAATAGGCTAATTTTGTGTTCCATGTTAAGATGTGTGATTCCTGTGAATGTTTTGTCCTCTCTGAGTTTGGAAGCTAGGGGTTCAATAAGGAGAGTAAATATTATCGGGAAGAGTGGACAGTCTTGTCTTGTACCGTTAGAGATGTCGAAAGGATCGGATAGTGTGCCATCTGTCAGAACTCTAGCAGATGGTTGAGAGTATAGTGACAAGATGGCTTTCAGCAACCAACCTGTGATACCAAATTTTTGAAGCGTGAGGCGTAAGAATTGCCAGTGTATCCGGTCGAACGCTTTCTCTGCATCTTAGGATAAGAGCAAGGAGGGGGTGTTGGTTTTTTCTACAATATATAGGAGCGATATAATTCTTCTGGTAGCGTCTGGTGCTTGGCGACCTAGAATAAAACCTACTTGGTCCGGGTGTATTAGGGTGGGTAGGTAGGGGAGAATTCTTTGGGATATGATTTTAGCGTATAATTTTATATCAGTATTGAGTAGCAAAATTGGCCTGTAGTTTTGGACTAGTTGGGGATCTTTGTCAGGCTTTGGAATGGTCGTTATAATAGATTGCAACATGTCTTTGGGGAATGAGCCTGTGGAGGCAGCATGATTAAAGAGTTTGGACAGGTATGGTGATAGTTCTGTGGCAATGGATTGATAGTATTCATTAGTGTATCCGTCATTCCCTGGTGATTTATTGATTGGAAGTGTTTTAATGATCGTTTCTATTTCTTTGGGCGATATTGGACAAGAGATGGAGTCAAGTTGGTCTGAGGATAACCGGGGGAGATTGGTCCTTTGGAGAAATTGTTTTATGGATGTAGTAGTTGGTTGGGTGGTTTTAAATAGAGATGAGCGAAGTATTCAAAAATTCGATTCGACTGATTCGGCGAATTCGTGGAAAAAATTCGATTCGAGTCAAATATATTCGCTGTGAATTTAACTTATAAAAGGGTGTTTCTAGGCTTCAGAGAACCTTTATATTAGTGCAGAACACTGTACCTTTAATTTAAATGCCCTTGGAGTCTGCTGGGGAAGAGAAATAATACTGTCAGTCAGTATGACATGCAGATGAGTGCCGTCGATCTCAGAATCACCGCACACTTCACTCATTTGGGCAGTCACGGGGCCAAAACCAGAGTGTGGAGCCACAGTGTGGCGGTGGAGGCAGCAGCAATGGGAGGCCATACAGCACCCTATGACAAAATGGAACCCACCAGCAGTGTGAGGAGACCTGAAAGTGGCACATGGCAGAGTGTGGCGATGGAGACAGCAGCAATGGGAGGCGGTACAGGGACCCATGACACACTGTGGACCTGGCAGCAGCGTGAGGAGGCGGTATGGGGGCCCATGGCAGATTAGGGGCCTGGAAGCAGCTATGGGAGGCCTGTAATCTGCCAGCATCCTATGACAAAATGGAACCCAGCAGGAGTGTGAGGAGACCTGAAAGTGGCACATGGCAGAGTGTGGCGATGGAGACAGCAGCAATGGGAGGCGGTACAGGGACCCATGACACACTGTGGACCTGGCAGCAGCGTGAGGAGGCGGTACAGGGGCCCATGGCAGATTAGGGGCCTGGAAGCAGCTATGGGAGGCCTGTAATCTGCCAGCATCCTATGACAAAATGGAACCCAGCAGGAGTGTGAGGAGACCTGAAAGTGGCACATGGCAGAGTGTGGCGATGGAGACAGCAGCAATGGGAGGCCGTACAGGGACCCATGACACACTGTGGACCTGGCAGCAGCGTGAGGAGGCGGTACAGGGGCCCATGGCAGATTAGGGGCCTGGCAGCAGCTATGGGAGACGCCCGTAATCTGCCAGCAACCTATGACAAAATGGAACCCAGCAGGAGTGTGAGGAGACCTGAAAGTGGCACATGGCAGAGTGTGGCGATGGAGACAGCAGCAATGGGAGGCGGTACAGGGACCCATGAAACACTGTGGACCTGGCAGCAGCGTGAGGAGGCGGTACGGGGGCCCATGGCAGATTAGGGGCCTGGCAGCAGCTATGGGAGACGCCCGTAATCTGCCAGCAACCTATGACAAAATGGAACCCAGCAGGAGTGTGAGGAGACCTGAAAGTGGCACATGGCAGAGTGTGGCGATGGAGACAGCAGCAATGGGAGGCCGTACAGGGACCCATGACACACTGTGGACCTGGCAGCAGCGTGAGGAGGCGGTACAGGGGCCCATGGCAGATTAGGGGCCTGGCAGCAGCTATGGGAGATGCCCGTAATCTGCCAGCAACCTATGACAAAATGGAACCCAGCAGGAGTGTGAGGAGACCTGAAAGTGGCACATGGCAGAGTGTGGCGATGGAGACAGCAGCAATGGGAGGCGGTACAGGGACCCATGACACATTGTGGACCTGGCAGCAGCGTGAGGAGGCGGTACAGGGGCCCATGGCAGATTAGGGGCCTGGAAGCAGCTATGGGAGGCCTGTAATCTGCCAGCATCCTATGACAAAATGGAACCCATCAGGAGTGTGAGGAGACCTGAAAGTGGCACATGGCAGAGTGTGGCGATGGAGACAGCAGCAATGGGAGGCCGTACAGGGACCCATGACACACTGTGGACCTGGCAGCAGCGTGAGGAGGCGGTACGGGGGCCCATGGCAGATTAGGGGCCTGGCAGCAGCTATGGGAGGCCTGTAATCTGCCAGCATCCTATGACAAAATGGAACCCAGCAGGAGTGTGAGGAGACCTGAAAGTGGCACATGGCAGAGTGTGGCGATGGAGACAGCAGCAATGGGAGGCGGTACAGGGACCCATGACACACTGTGGACCTGGCAGCAGCGTGAGGAGGCGGTACTGGGGCCCATGGCAGATTAGGGGCCTGGCAGCAGCTATGGGAGGCCTGTAATCTGCCAGCATCCTATGACAAAATGGAACCCAGCAGGAGTGTGAGGAGACCTGAAAGTGGCACATGGCAGAGTGTGGCGATGGAGACAGCAGCAATGGGAGGCGGTACAGGGACCCATGACACACTGTGGACCTGGCAGCAGCGTGAGGAGGCGGTACTGGGGCCCATGGCAGATTAGGGGCCTGGCAGCAGCTATGGGAGGCCTGTAATCTGCCAGCATCCTATGACAAAATGGAACCCAGCAGGAGTGTGAGGAGACCTGAAAGTGGCACATGGCAGAGTGTGGCAATGGAGACAGCAGCAATGGGAGGCGGTACAGGGACCCATGACACACTGTGGACCTGGCAGCAGCGTGAGGAGGCGGTACGGGGGACCATGGCAGATTAGGGGCCTGGCAGCAGCTATGGGAGACGCCCGTAATCTGCCAGCAACCTATGACAAAATGGAACCCAGCAGGAGTGTGAGGAGACCTGAAAGTGGCACATGGCAGAGTGTGGCGATGGAGACAGCAGCAATGGGAGGCGGTACAGGGACCCATGACACATTGTGGACCTGGCAGCAGCGTGAGGAGGCGGTACAGGGGCCCATGGCAGATTAGGGGCCTGGAAGCAGCTATGGGAGGCCTGTAATCTGCCAGCATCCTATGACAAAATGGAACCCAGCAGGAGTGTGAGGAGACCTGAAAGTGGCACATGGCAGAGTGTGGCGATGGAGACAGCAGCAATGGGAGGCGGTACAGGGACCCATGACACATTGTGGACCTGGCAGCAGCGTGAGGAGGCGGTACAGGGGCCCATGGCAGATTAGGGGCCTGGAAGCAGCTATGGGAGGCCTGTAATCTGCCAGCATCCTATGACAAAATGGAACCCAGCAGGAGTGTGAGGAGACCTGAAAGTGGCACATGGCAGAGTGTGGCGATGGAGACAGCAGCAATGGGAGGCGGTACAGGGACCTATGACACACTGTGGACCTGGCAGCAGCGTGAGGAGGCGGTACAGGGGCCCATGGCAGATTAGGGGCCTGGCAGCAGCTATGGGAGACGCCCGTAATCTGCCAGCAACCTATGACAAAATGGAACTCAGCAGGAGTGTGAGGAGACCTGAAAGTGGCACATGGCAGAGTTTGTCGATGGAGACAGCAGCAATGGGAGGCGGTACAGGGACCCATGACACATTGTGGACCTGGCAGCAGCGTGAGGAGGCGGTACAGGGGCCCATGGCAGATTAGGGGCCTGGAAGCAGCTATGGGAGGCCTGTAATCTGCCAGCATCCTATGACAAAATGGAACCCAGCAGGAGTGTGAGGAGACCTGAAAGTGGCACATGGCAGAGTGTGGCGATGGAGACAGCAGCAATGGGAGGCCGTACAGGGACCCATGACACACTGTGGACCTGGCAGCAGCGTGAGGAGGCGGTACGGGGGCCCATGGCAGATTAGGGGCCTGGCAGCAGCTATGGGAGGCCTGTAATCTACCAGCATCCTATGACAAAATGGAACCCAGCATGAGTGTGAGGAGACCTGAAAGTGGCACATGGCAGAGTGTGGCGATGGAGACAGCAGCAATGGGAGGTGGTACAGGGACCCATGACACACTGTGGACCTGGCAGCAGCGTGAGGAGGCGGTACGGGGGCCCATGGCAGATTAGGGGCCTGGAAGCAGCTGTGGGAGGCCTGTAATCTGCCACCATCCTATGACAAAATGGAACCCAGCAGGAGTGTGAGGAGACCTGAAAGTGGCACATGGCAGAGTGTGGCGATGGAGACAGCAGCAATGGGAGGCGGTACAGGGACCCATGACACACTGTGGACCTGGCAGCAGCGTGAGGAGGCAGTACAGGGGCCCATGGCAGATTAGGGGCCTGGCAGCAGCTATGGGAGACGCCCGTAATCTGCCAGCAACCTATGACAAAATGGAACCCAGCAGGACTGTGAGGAGACCTGAAAGTGGCACATGGCAGAGTGTGTCGATGGAGACAGCAGCAATGGGAGGCGGTACAGGGACCCATGACACACTGTGGACCTGGCAGCAGCAAGAGGAGGCGGTACGGGGGCCCATGGCAGATTAGGGGCCTGGCAGCAGCTATGGTAGACGCCCGTAATCTGCCAGCAACCTATGACAAAATGGAACCCAGCAGGAGTGTGAGGAGACCTGAAAGTGGCACATGGCAGAGTGTGGCGATGGAGACAGCAGCAATGGGAGGCGGTACAGGGAGCCATGACACACTGTGGACCTGGCAGCAGCGTGAGGAGGCGGTACGGGGGCCCATGGCAGATTAGGGGCCTGGAAGCAGCTATGGGAGGCCTGTAATCTGCCAGCATCCTATGACAAAATGGAACCCAGCAGGAGTGTGAGGAGACCTGAAAGTGGCACATGGCAGAGTGTGGCGATGGAGACAGCAGCAATGGGAGGCCGTACAGGGACCCATGACACACTGTGGACCTGGCAGCAGCGTGAGGAGGCGGTACGGGGGCCCATGGCAGATTAGGGGCCTGGCAGCAGCTATGGGAGGCCTGTAATCTACCAGCATCCTATGACAAAATGGAACCCAGCAGGAGTGTGAGGAGACCTGAAAGTGGCACATGGCAGAGTGTGGCGATGGAGACAGCAGCAATGGGAGGCGGTACAGGGACCCATGACACACTGTGGACCTGGCAGCAGCGTGAGGAGGCAGTACAGGGGCCCATGGCAGATTAGGGGCCTGGCAGCAGCTATGGGAGACGCCCGTAATCTGCCAGCAACCTATGACAAAATGGAACCCAGCAGGAGTGTGAGGAGACCTGAAAGTGGCACATGGCAGAGTGTGTCGATGGAGACAGCAGCAATGGGAGGCGGTACAGGGACCCATGACACACTGTGGACCTGGCAGCAGCAAGAGGAGGCGGTACGGGGGCCCATGGCAGATTAGGGGCCTGGCAGCAGCTATGGTAGACGCCCGTAATCTGCCAGCAACCTATGACAAAATGGAACCCAGCAGGAGTGTGAGGAGACCTGAAAGTGGCACATGGCAGAGTGTGGCGATGGAGACAGCAGCAATGGGAGGCGGTACAGGGAGCCATGACACACTGTGGACCTGGCAGCAGCGTGAGGAGGCGGTACAGGGGCCCATGGCAGATTAGGGGCCTGGAAGCAGCTATGGGAGGCCTGTAATCTGCCAGCATCCTATGACAAAATGGAACCCAGCAGGAGTGTGAGGAGACCTGAAAGTGGCACATGGCAGAGTGTGGCGATGGAGACAGCAGCAATGGGAGGCGGTACAGGGACCCATGAGACACTGTGGACCTGGCAGCAGCGTGAGGAGGCGGTACAGGGGCCCATGGCAGATTAGGGGCCTGGCAGCAGCTATGGGAGACGCCCGTAATCTGCCAGCAACCTATGACAAAATGGAACCCAGCAGGAGTGTGAGGAGACCTGAAAGTGACACATGGCAGAGCGTGGCGATGGAGACAGCAGCAATGGGAGGCCGTACAGGGACCCATGACACACTGTGGACCTGGCAGCAGCATGAGGAGGCGGTACAGGGGCCCATGGCAGATTAGGGGCCTGGCCGCAGCAATGTGAGGCCCGTAATCTGCCAGCATCCTATGACAAAATGGAACCCAGCAGCAGTGTGAGGACACCTGAAAGTGGCACATGGCATGACACACTGTGGACCTGGCAGCAGCATGAGGAGGCGGTACGGGGGCCCATGGCAGATTAGGGGCCTGGCAGCAGCTATGGTAGACGCCCGTAATCTGCCAGCAACCTATGACAAAATGGAACCCAGCAGGAGTGTGAGGAGACCTGAAAGTGGCACATGGCAGAGTGCGGCGATGGAGACAGCAGCAATGGGAGGCGGTACAGGGACCCATGACACACTGTGGACCTGGCAGCAGCGTGAGGAGGCGGTACGGGGGCCCATGGCAGATTAGGGGCCTGGCCGCAGCTATGGGAGGCCTGTAATCTGCCAGCATCCTATGACAAAATGGAACCCAGCAGGAGTGTGAGGAGACCTGAAAGTGGCACATGGCAGAGTGTGGCGATGGACACAGCAGCAATGGGAGGCGGTACAGGGACCCATGAGACACTGTGGACCTGGCAGCAGCGTGAGGAGGCGGTACAGGGGCCCATGGCAGATTAGGGGCCTGGCAGCAGCTATGGGAGACGCCCGTAATCTGCCAGCAACCTATGACAAAATGGAACCCAGCAGGAGTGTGAGGAGACCTGAAAGTGGCACATGGCAGAGCGTGGCGATGGAGACAGCAGCAATGGGAGGCCGTACAGGGACCCATGACACACTGTGGACCTGGCAGCAGCATGAGGAGGCGGTACAGGGGCCCATGGCAGATTAGGGGCCTGGCCGCAGCAATGTGAGGCCCGTAATCTGCCAGCATCCTATGACAAAATGGAACCCAGCAGCAGTGTGAGGACACCTGAAAGTGGCACATGGCATGACACACTGTGGACCTGGCAGCAGCATGAGGAGGCGGTACGGGGGCCCATGGCAGATTAGGGGCCTGGAAGAAGCTATGGGAGACGCCCGTAATCTGCCAGCACCCTATGACAAAATGGAACACACCAGCAGTGTGAGGAGACCTGAAAGTGGCACATGGCAGAGTGTGGCGTTGGAGACAGCAGCAATGGGAGGCCGTACAGGGACCCATGAGACACTGTGGACCTGGCAGCAGCGTGAGGAGGCGGTACAGGGGCCCATGGCAGATTAGGGGCCTGGCCGCAGCAATGTGAGGCCCGTAATCTGCCAGCATCCTATGACAAAATGGAACACAGCAGCAGTGTGAGGAGACCTGAAAGTGGCACATGGCATGACACACTGTGGACCTGGCAGCAGCATGAGGAGGTGGTACGGGGGCCCATGGCAGATTAGGGGCCTGGCAGCAGCTATGGGAGGCCCGTAATCTGCCAGCACCCTATGACAAAATGGAACACACCAGCAGTGTGAGGAGACCTGAAAGTGGCACATGGCATGACACACTGTGGACCTGGCAGCTGCATGAGGCGGTACAGGGGCCCATGGCAGATTAGGGGCCTGGCAGCAGCTATGGGAGGCCCGTAATCTGCCAGCACCCTATGACAAAATGAAACACACCAGCAGTGTGAGGAGACCTGAAAGTGGCACATGGCATGACACACTGTGGACCTGGCAGCAGCATGAGGAGGCGGTACGGGGGCCCATGGCAGATTTTTGGCCTGGCAGCAGCAATGGGAGGCCCGTAATCTGCCAGCACCCTATGACAAAATGAAACACACCAGCAGTGTGAGGAGACCTGAAAGTGGCACATGGCAGGGGCATGATTCATGGCGGATTTAGTCAGTTGTGTCAGGAACTGGTGGTTTGAAATCCAGACTAATCCACGCCTGATTCATTTTCACAAACGTGAGTCTCTCCACACTTTGGGTGGACAGTCGTGTCCTCCGCGGAGTTACAATACCTCCTGCCGCACTAAACACGCTCTCCGATGCCACGCTACTGGCCGGGCATGACAGCCTTTCAAGGGCAAATTCAGCTAGTTGGGGCCAAAGGTCAAGTTTCGTTGCCCAGTAGTCAAGGGGATTGTCTACCTCGGTTGGCAGGGTGCTGTCCAAGTAGGCCCAAGCCTGTTGTTTGAGCTCCTGCTCCAGGTCCACCTGATGCTGCTGCTGCTGGTTAGTAGTTTCCTCACTGCGCTGGTGAAGAAAGCTACTCATCATCGACTGCAGACTGAGGCAGCCGCTGCTGGTGGAGCTGCCACTGCTCCTACCACCCCACCCCTCCCCTGCTGCCATGGCAGCGGAACGCGAGCGCACAGGGCCCACAGTGTCTGAGGATGGACGTTGGCGCAGAAAGGCAGAGACCAACTGACTACATAGGTGGTTTTTATAGTACGTAATTTTGGCCTCCCTCTCAGCAGGTGTGAAAAAGGCCACCATTTTGGAACGGTAGCGAGGGTCCAACAAGGTGGACAGCCAAAAGTCATCCCTCTGTCTGATGGTTATTTTTCGGCTGTCGCTACGCAAGCAACCGAGCATGCTATGGGCCATTTGTGCCAAGGAATGCGAGGGACTCCCTTCCTCCATCTCCACAGCATACTGCCACGGTGCGTCTGGGTCCTCTGTCTCCTCCTCCTCTACCAGATGCTCCTGCTCCTCCACTCCTGTCCGCTGAGTGGAAAAACCACCCATTTCACTCAATAATTCCTGAGCACAAATGTCCTCCTCTACCTCCTCCTCTTCTTCCTGTCCTGCCCCCACAGGGGTCATGTGGCGTTGAGATCTGTGCGCCACGTCTACCGCACCCTGACCAGCCATTGTTAACAGCATTTGTTCCAGGACGTGCAACAGAGGAATGACGTCGTTCATCCCATAGTCCTGCCGACTCACGAATAGCGTGGCCTCCTCAAAGGGCCTGAGCAAGCGGCAGGTGTCACGCATGAGCTGCCAATGGCTGACATCGAAGTTACACAGGGGAGTACCTTTATCCGCTTGTAACATCAGGAAATCGGTGATGGCCTTTCGCTGTTCGTAAAGGCGGTCTAACATGTGTAGGGTTGAATTCCACCTTGTTGCAACGTCGCAGATCAGGCGATGCTGTGGAATTCCGTTCTGCCGCTGCAGCTCAAGGAGGGTGTGCTTTGCGGTGTAGGAATGGCTGAAATGCATGCAAAGTTTACGTGACATTTTAAGGATATCTTGCAGTGGGATGGTGGAGTTTAGGAACCGCTTGACAACCAGATTGAACACGTGAGCCATGCATGGCGCATGGCACAACCTTCCTTGACGCAGAGCAGACACCATGTTCTTTCCGTTGTCGGTCAACATGGTTCCGATTTTCAGTTTGCGCGGAGACAGCCATCTGTCGATTTCTCTGTTCATTACACTCAGAAGTTCCTCCCCTGTGTGACTACGTTCGCCAAGGCATACCAGGTGCAGCACAGCGTGACACCGTTGCGCCCTGCACATGTGATATGCCGGTCGGGTAATGGGACTTGGCACGGGGGTGGCGGCTGAGGACACGGCGGAAGAAGAGGTGGTAGAGGCGGACATGTTTGCTGGACCAAGGACGTGCAAACGTGGAGGCAAAAGCGTCGTGACCTGTCCAATTGCTGGTGCGGCTGTGCCGGCACCACGTTCACCCAGTGGGCCGTAAATGACATGTACTGTCCCTGACCGTAGTTACAGCTCCACACGTCGGCACTGCCGTACACTTTGGCAGAGACCGACATGCTCAAAGACTGGCCCACCATCTCTTCTACATGTGAATGCAGGGCTGGCACTGCCTTTTTGGCGAAGAAATGCCGGCTTGGCACTCTCCACCGCAGCGCGGCACAAGCCATCATTTCTTGGAAAGGTCCACCACTTGGAAAGGGAGGGACTGCAGCACCAGCAACTTGGACAAGAGGACGTTCAGCTTTTGCACCGTCGGGTGCGTGCTCGCAAACTGTTGTCTCTTGGAAACGGATTCCAAAAAAGACTGCTGACGGAATCCGTGAAGAGGAGTAGCAGGAGAAGGAGCATCTGAACGAGCGGAACAACTCCCCTCAGCAGAGGTGTTGGAGCCTTGACTGGCTGATAGAGGGCGATTGACGTCGGGTGACGGAGCAAGTAACGGAGCGGGTGATGGAGCGGGGGCTGGGGCAGGCAGAACCGCCGTATCTTTATCACGGTTTTCCCAGGCCACCAAATGGCGACGCTGCATATGCTGACGCAACGCTGTAGTCCCAACATGGGCCCCCTGGCCACGCTTGACTTTCTGGCCACATAGTCGACATACGGCTACGTTTACTTCCTCGGGCGGCTTGACGAAAAATTGCCACACCGCCGAGTAGGAAACTTTGCCCCCGCTACTCCTCACTGGCTGACTGCTACTTCCTGATGATGCGGAAGAAATTGCCTGATGACGACGAGGCTGCCAAGTGCGATCAACCTCCTCATCATCAATTAGGGTCTCCGCCTCACTACTAGCCCCCTCGGCTGCGTCTGGGTCAGGAGACAGACCTGTCTCTAGACCGGCTACCGAGCCACTCTCCTCGCCAGTACTTCTTCGCCTGGCTGCTGAAGAGGCGGATGTCTCCCCCCGTTCCTGACCGCCCTCTGTTAGCTCTTCCTCACTGTACAGTGGGGCTGAACCCACAGCATGCGATACTTCGCTTGGTGAGGGAACACCAAAGGACAGGGGCAGGTAGAGGACACGTGATTTCAGTGGGCTTGCTCCCGGCCCATGCCAACTAACGGTTGTGTCTGACGTACACACCGACCGTTGGCTGTAGGTGTCAGAGGTGACCTGGGAAGAGGAAGACGACCGAGCCAACCAATCGATGACGGCAGGGTTGTCGGTGGAGACACGACCGCTGGATGACACCGGGAGCACTGGCCTCTGGCTGCGACTAGTGCTGCCTCGACCCCTTCCTCTGCTGCCACGTCTGCTCGCTCCTAAAACATTGCCTCCTCTGCCACTCCTCTGCATGTTGTCTGACATACTCTTTAATTCAACGATTATGTGTCCCTGAGTAACAATTCTGTGTCCCTGAGTAACAATTCTGTGTCTGTCCCTGAGTAACAATTCTGTGTCCCTGAGTAACAATTCTGTGTCCCTGAGTAACACTTCTGTGTCCCTCAGTAACACTTCTGTGTCCCTCAGTAACAATTCTGTGTCCCTCAGTAACAATTCTGTGTCCCTCAGTAACAATTCTGTGTCTGTCCCTGAGTAAAAATTCTGTGTCTGTCCCTGAGTAACAATTCTGTGTCCCTGAGTAACAATTCTGTGTCCTTCAGTAACAATTCTGTGTCCCTGAGTAACAATTCTGTGTCCCTCAGTAACAATTCTGTGTCCCTCAGTAACAATTCTGTGTCCCTCAGTAACAATTCTGTGTCTGTCCCTGAGTAACAGTTCTGTGTCCCTGAGTAACAGTTCTGTGTCCCTGAGTAACAATTCTGTGTCCCTCAGTAACAATTCTGTGTCCCTCAGTAACAATTCTGTGTCTGTCCCTGAGTAACAGTTCTGTGTCCCTGAGTAACAGTTCTGTGTCCCTCAGTAACAATTCTGTGTCTGTCCCTGAGTAACAATTCTGTGTCCCTCAGTAACAATTCTGTGTCCCTCAGTAACAATTCTGTGTCCCTCAATAACAATTCTGTGTCCCTCAGTAACAATTCTGTGTCTGTCCCTGAGTAACAGTTTTGTGTCCCTGAGTAACAGTTCTGTGTCCCTGAGTAACAGTTCTGTGTCCCTCAGTAACAATTCTGTGTCTGTCCCTGAGTAACAATTCTGTGTCCCTCAGTAACAATTCTGTGTCCCTCAGTAACAATTCTGTGTCTGTCCCTGAGTAACAGTTCTGTGTCCCTGAGTAACAGTTCTGTGTCCCTGAGTAACAGTTCTGTGCCCCTCAGTAACAATTCTGTGTCCCTCAGTAACAATTCTGTGTCCCTCAGTAACAATTCTGTGTCTGTCCCTGAGTAACAGTTCTGTGTCCCTGAGTAACAGTTCTGTGTCCCTCAGTAACAATTCTGTGTCCCTCAGTAACAATTCTGTGTCCCTCAGTAACAATTCTGTGTCTGTCCCTGAGTAACAGTTCTGTGTCCCTGAGTAACAGTTCTGTGTTCCTGAGTAACAATTCTGTGTCCCTCAGTAACAATTCTGTGTCCCTCAGTAACAATTCTGTGTCTGTCCCTGAGTAACAGTTCTGTGTCCCTGAGTAACAGTTCTGTGTCCCTCAGTAACAATTCTGTGTCTGTCCCTGAGTAACAATTCTGTGTCCCTCAGTAACAATTCTGTGTCCCTCAGTAACAATTCTGTGTCCCTCAGTAACAATTCTGTGTCTGTCCCTGAGTAACAGTTCTGTGTCCCTGAGTAACAGTTCTGTGTCCCTGAGTAACAGTTCTGTGTCCCTCAGTAACAATTCTGTGTCTGTCCCTGAGTAACAATTCTGTGTCCCTCAGTAACAATTCTGTGTCCCTCAGTAACAATTCTGTGTCTGTCCCTGAGTAACAGTTCTGTGTCCCTGAGTAACAGTTCTGTGTCCCTGAGTAACAGTTCTGTGTCCCTCAGTAACAATTCTGTGTCTGTCCCTGAGTAACAATTCTGTGTCCCTGAGTAACAATTCTGTGTCCCTCAGTAACAATTCTGTGTCCCTCAGTAACAATTCTGTGTCTGTCCCTGAGTAACAGTTCTGTGTCCCTGAGTAACAGTTCTGTGTCCCTGAGTAACAATTCTGTGTCTGTCCCTGAGTAACAATTCTGTGTCCCTCAGTAACAATTCTGTGTCCCTCAGTAACAATTCTGTGTCTGTCCCTGAGTAACAATTCAGTGTCTGTCCCTGAGTAACAATTCTGTGTCCCTAAGTAACGTTTCTGTGTCCCTAAGTAACGATTCTGTGGCCCTAAGTAACGTTTCTGTGGCCCTAAGTAACGTTTCTGTGTACCTAAGTAACGATTCTGTGGCCCTAAGTAACGATTCTGTGGCCCTGAGTAACGTTTCTGTGTCCCCGAGTAACGTTTCTGTGGCCCTAAGTAACGATTCTGTGGCCCTGAGTAACATTTCTGTGTCCCTAAGTAACGTTTCTGTGGCCCTGAGTAACGTTTCTGTGTCCCTGAGTAACGTTTCTGTGTCCCTAAGTAACGTTTCTGTGTCCCTAAGTAACGTTTCTGTGTCCCTAAGTAACGTTTCTGTGTCCCTAACTCTGTCCCTAATACAGAGAGGTCTGCCTCTCTTGAATGACTGGAGGCAAATGGAGAATTCTAAAATGGCCGCCATTTATAGCTCAACCATTACACAGTGCTGGCTGGCTGGCTGCTGATTGGCTAATGCGATCACATGTCATTAATGAATGCATTATGGGTCAGCGCGCCTTGTCTGCGCGCCTTCCCAGACATCCCCGCTCCGTCGCCGCACATGTCGCCGCCATTTTAGGAAAAATTTCGATTCGCGCATCCGAAGTATGCTAATTTTCGGATTCGGCGCGAATCGAAATTTTTCTATTATTCGAAACGAATTCCACTTCGCCTACTTTGATTCGCTCATCTCTAGTGTTAAAGTCATTTTTGAGGTTGTAAAGATTTTGGTAGTATACTGCAAAGGCGTTTGCCATGTCTTGGGGATTAGTGTTCAGGGTATTCATATATAGGTGTTTAATTGAGGCTTTTTTGGATTTCAGCTGTTTTTGTTTTACCAATTTGGCTAACAACAAGCTGGCTTTGTTACCAAGTGAGTAAAATTTCGCTTTCATTTTTTGGAGATTCAGATCATATTTATGGAGTAGGAGGGATTTTAATTTATTTCTATCTGCTGTTAAGGACGCAAAAGTTGTTGGGTCTGGGGAATTTTTGTTTTTTTCTTCATTTATTTTGATTAATGTTAGGAGATTATCTATTTGTTGGGTTCTTTTTTTGTTGATGCGGTCATTTAGTTGTATTAGAATACCTCTCATGTATGCAATATATGTTGACCAGAGAGTGGTTATGGATAAACCAGGGGTGTCACTGAATTTGAAGAATGTTCTGTGTGCATCTAATACAGTATCTGTTGCTTGTAGTCTTGGTTTTTCATCAGGAACGAGTTCAGTCGCCATAAATGGGGTATCACCGAATGTTGTTTGCTGTCAAGAGAGATTGTGATCGGAGCATGGTCTGACCACGTGATAGTGCCGATCTCGGAGGAGGTGATGTGTTGCAGCGTCCATTTATCGGTGATGAAAAAGTCAATTCTAGAGTAGGTTGAGTAGGGTGGAGAATAGTAGGTATAGTCTTTTTCTGTACTATGTTGGCATCTCCAGATGTCATAGAGATCGATGGAGTGGAGAAATTGGTTGAACGTTTGTTTTGAAGATCTTTTGGTAGATGAGGAGTCCAGAAGAGGATTACCGATGATGTTAAAATCGCCTCCGATGAGTAGTCTGCCATTTCTGTGTCGATTAATGGTGGAGTTAAGTTTGTTGAAGAAGTGGATTTGATTGGTGTTAGGGCCATAGACATTCACTAAGGTATATGTAGAGTCGTTGATTTTGCAGATTAGTATGTGGTAGCGACCTTGTGGATCCGCTATTTCCGCAATAAACTGAAACTTCAGGGAGTCTCTTACGGCTCTAATGATGTTTTTCTTTTTGGGAATCATTGCCATAAAAACTGTAGAGAACTGAGGGATGTTGAATTTAGGAATTTTTGCAGAGGCGAAGTGGGTCTCTTGTAGGAATATGATATCAGGTTTGGTAGCGCGGATTTCTCTTGTGTGCAAGGATCTTTTGAAGGGGGAGTTGAGACTGCAGACATTTAGCGAAAATATAGTAATCATTTTGTTGATTGTAGATGGTTTGAACATCGTAGTTTTGGCGGTTCAGATGTCAGAAAGAGGAGCGGACGTCCTTGTATTGGAGATGATGGATCATCAGGTGTGTGGTTTTGTGAGCATATGATTGCTGCTTTTGTTGATTGAGAGTTTAACTTTGTGAAGGGGGTTATTAAAAAGGGCAATTTTTGCGAGTGATGACTGGTAGTTTGGGGTAAGAACCAGGGTAATAACAGGGGTAAAAAAGCCTTGCAAACAACGCTAGTAACATGCGTAGCAGTATCTGCTATTTTGTAAAGTGGGGGTGTAAGAAAGCATGAGTCTTCCGAGAGCTCATGCTTGAAACGGACTTGGGTGATCAGTATGTTCGATCGATCGGGGGCCGATTGCCAGCTAGTGTGTTAGAGAGTGGTGTCCAGGGCATTGAACGTGGAGGTAATATGCTTGATTGAAGGCTATGATCTTCCTGTTTCCATTTGTTGCAGTTGGTTGGATGTTGACTGGTGGGAGTCTGCTGGTAGAATGCTCCATGTTTTGAGTAACTTGATGCCTGCCTCTAGGGAGTTGATTGTGAAGAATCTGCCTTGGTACTTGACATTCAGTTTCTTAGGGAAGCCCCATTGATATGCGATGTTGTGGTTTCATAGTGCTTTAGTTATGCTAATGAGCTTCTTAAGATTGGTTAGCATTGCTTTAGAGAGGTCTGGGAACAATTTAATGTTTGCTTGGGCTGGAGGAATGGAGGTCAGATGTCTGGCTGCAATCATTATTTTCTCCTTTATGTGGCAGAAGTGTATGCGCACCAGTATATCTCTGGGAATCATCGCAGGTAAAAATGATGGGGATTCGATGTGCTCGATCTATGGCCAATTCCAAGGTACAATGGCGTCTGTGGCAACGGTTTCTGGGATCCCACGGAATTTTATGTTGTTCCGCCGGGAGCGAACTTCTAAGTCTGCCAATTTGAGCTTGATTTGTTTGATGTCTGTTGTATGATCTGTGTGTGCATCTATAAGATCGTTATGAGTGGTACACATTTCTCCCAGTTTGTTTTCGATATGGCGGATACGTTTCTCTTGGTTTTGGACCGTATTAGAAATTTGGGATAATGAGGCAGTCAGGTCAATATGTAGCGTCTGTCGCAGGGAAAGGAGCATGTTCTTCATGGAAATCTCCGTGATAGGTTGGTCAGAAGCAGGATAGGAATCAATCAAAGATGGAGCGGAAGCAGATAGTGCAGTGTTTGAGAGAGAAGGTAGAAGGCTGTCAGGGGGTGATCCTGTATCCAGCCTGGGTCTGGATTTTGCTGGGCTGCTGGTTGTGGGAGATGGGGAGAGAGGACTCACCTGGTGGTCTGTGTCCTCTCCTTGCTGCTGTTGCTGGGCAGACAAGCCTGTCAGCAGGGGGTCGGCGCCATCTTGGCTGCAGGGTGCCAGTGCAGGGTAAAAACTCGTAATTTTTGTGGGGTGACCGGGTGCTTTTCTCCTGCGGGTCATAGCCCTTACGGATGGCGAGGGGTTAATGGCTCAATTGAGCTGTTAATTACTCCCTGGTGTCCTAGTGTGCCGCGATCGTGCTGGCGGGTGGACTGAGCTCTCTTTACTGAGCGTCCATCCCCGGAGCCGGCCGCGCATGCGCCCCCCCTACATTGTATGATTTTTAAAGAATTTATTTGTTTTGCACTGCTGAACATAAGTATTTGAGCACCTAAGAAACAGCAAGAATTCTGGCTCTCAAAGACCTGTTACTGTGCCTTTAAAAAAGCCATATCTACTCCACTCATTAATCTAACTTAGTAGCACCTGTCTGAGCTCTTTAAAGACACCTGTCCACCCCACAGTCAGTCAGACGCCCAACTACTACCATGGGCAAGACCAAAGAGCTGTCAAAAGACACCAGAGACAAAATTGTGGACCTCCACAAGGCTGGAAAGGGCTACGGAGCAATTGCCAAGCAGCTTGGTGAAAATAGATCAACTGTTGGAGCAATTGTTAGAAAATGGAAGAGGCTAAAGGTGACTGTCAGTCTCCCTCGGACTGGGACTCCATACAAGATCTCACCTCGTGGGGTATCACTGATGATAAGAAAGGTGAGGAATCAGCCCAGAACTACAAGGGAAGAGCTGGTCAGTGACATAAAGAGAGCTGGGACCACAGTTTCAAAGGTCACTGTCGGTAGAACACTACGCCATCATGGTTTTAAATCATGCATTGCACGGAAGGTTCCCCTGCTCAAGTCATCACATGTCCAGGCCCGTCTGAAGTTTGTCAATGACCATCTGGATGTTCCAGAGGAGGCATGGGAGAAAGTCATGTGGTCAGATGAGACCAAAGTAGAACTTTTTGGTCTAAACTTCACTCGCCGTGTTTGGAGGAAAAAGGATGAGTTGCATCCCAAGAACACCATCCCTACTGTGAAGCATGGGGGTAGTAACATCATGCTTTGGGGGTGCTTTTCTGCGAAGGGGACAGGACGACTGCACTGTATTAAGGAGAGGATGAATGGGGCTATTTATTGTGAGATTTTGAGCAACAACCTCCTTCCCTCAGTCAGAGCATTGAAGATGGGTCATGGCTGGGTCTTCTAACATGACAACGACCCAAAGCACACAGCCAGGATAACCAAGGAGTTGCTCCGTAGGAAGCATATCAAGGTTCTGGAGTGGCCTAGCCAGTCTCCAGACCTAAATCCAATAGAACATCTTTGGAGGGAGCTGAAACTCCGTGTTGCTCAGCAACAGCCCCGAAACCTGACAGATCTAGAGGAGATCTGTGTGGAGGAGTGGGCCAAAATCCCTGTTGCAGTGTGTGCAAACCTGGTCAAGAACTACAGGAAACGTTTGACCTCTGTAATTGCAAACAAAGGCTTCTGTACCAAATATTAACACTGATTTTCTCAGGTGTTCAAACACTTATGTTCAGCAGTGCAAGACAAATACATTCTTTAAAAATCATACAATGTGATTTCCTGAATTTGTTTTTTAAATTCTGTCTCTGAGAGTGGGAATGCACCTACAATGTGAATTTCAGACCCCTCCATGATTTCTAAGTGGGAGAACTTGCAAAATCGCAGGATGTTCAAATACTTCTGTTCCTCACTGTATATATAGAGAATTTACCCCCCTTCCTGACCAGGCCATTTTTTGCGATACGATGCTGTTACATAAACTGACAATTGCACGGTCATGCAACGCTGCACCCAAATTAAATTTATGTCATTTTTTTCCCCCACAAATGGGGCTATCTGTGGTATCGCCTCTGAGTTTTTAATTTTTTGCCCTAGAAAAAAAAACAATATCTTTTACTTCTTGCTATAAAACATATGCAGTAAAAAATTTAGGCCAAAATCTATTCTGCTACATGTCTTTGCTAAAAAAAAATCTCAATTCATGCAAATTAATTGGTTTACATGAAAGTTATAGCATCTACAAATGGCGGTATATATACTGGAATTTTTTTTTATTCTAGTAATGTTGACAACCAGCAACTTACAGGTGAAACTCGATAAATTAGAATATCGTGCAAAAGTTCATTTATTTCAGTAATGCAACTTAAAAAGTGAAACTAATATATGAGATAGACTCATTACATGCAAAGCAAGATAGTTCAAGCCGTGATTTGTCATAATTGTGATGATTATGGCTTACAGACCATGAAAACCCCAAATCCACAATCTCAGAAAATTAGAATATTGTGAAAAGGTGCAATATTCTAGGCTCAAAGTGTCCCACTCTAATCAGCTAATTAAGCCATAACATCTGCAAATGGTTCCTGAGTCTTTAAATGGTCTCTCAGTCTGGTTTAGTAGGAATCACAATCATGGGAAAGACTGCTGACCTGACAGTTGTGCAGAAAACCATTATTGACACCCTCCATAAGGAGGGAAAGCCTCAAAAAGTAAGTGCAAAAGAAGTTGGATGTTCCCAAAGTGCTGTATAAACCACATTAATAGAAGGTTATGTGGAAGGGAAAAGTGTGGAAGAAAAAGGTGCACAAGCAGCAGGGATGACCACAGCCTGGAGAGGATTGTCAGGAAAAGGCCATTCAAAAGTGTTGGGGACTTTCACAAGGAGTGGACTGAGGCTGGAGTCAGTGCATCAAGTGCCACCACACACAGACGGATCCTGGACATGGGCTTTAAATGTCGTTCCTCTTGTCCAGGCACTCGTGAACAACAAACAACAAACACTCCTGAAAAACAGACCTGGTCTGTTGCTCAGTGGTCCAAGAGGACCCAGAGTATGGAGAAAGAATGGAGAGGCACACATTGCAAGATGCTTGAAGTCCAGTGTGAAGTTTTTCGAGTTTCACCTGTATTTGTTTACAAACTATTTTTATTGGGAAGATCAAGTTCAAGTACAATCAAATAGACACATGTACAAAAATGCTATGGAGTACCAAATACAGAGAAGTCGGAGTTAAAGAACATCACTTGAGAAATATCTGCTTGAAGGCCAAAGAAACAGTAAAGGCTTGACAAATAGATATTGATCGACTCTAGTTCTAATTATAGTTATAGTAGATGAACTACCAATAAGGGTATATGAAATCCAATAAAATTATGAGACCATAGTATAAATATAAATATAAAGTTATGGTGTATCCCAATTGGTCCATTTTTCTTTAAATATGTGTAAATATCGTATAATATATGATGAATGTATTCAGACAGTTTATTCCATTCCATCCTTGCAAGCACCTGAGGCCACGAGACAGAAGGGGAACCCCAGTTATATGCAATCATCCATTGTATAGAGCAACAAAGTGAATGTATCAGTCTAACTGTCAGGGACCCCAGAGCTGGCCGCGATTGCGCGTGGGTTTGCGCATACGCGGTGTACCCGGCCGCACTAGCGTGCGAGCATTGGGACCTGGGCACCCGCGATTGCAGCGGCGCATGCGCACTCGCGATAGTGGACGCGCGCCTGGCACCAATCAGGGTGCAGGGCGCCCTATTTAAAACAGGTCAGGGCTGTGTCTAGTTGCCGTATGGTCTTACCTGTATCCTGAGTTCCTGCATTGTAGATTGTCTGGTTGCCGACCCTGCCTGACCCTGATTTGCCGACCCTGCCTGACCCTGATTTGTTGTCTGTTTATCCTTCTGCCTACTGATTTTGTACCACGCTGCCTCCACCGTTACCGACCTGGCCTGCCCGACACTGCTCTTGTTACCTCCTCACATCAGGCTCTCACCTGCTATACACCTCCAGTGGTGCTTCTACCGCAGCTGGGTGAACCCAGGGGCCGCGACCTGGTCTCGGCCTGCTCCAAGTCCATCCCCACCATCAGGGGCCCTGGTGAACAAACAGGTTGGAACTTAGATTCCGCGCCCTGGGGGATTCCGGTCTGTGGAACGCTAGAGGCTACCACCGGTAGGAACCTAACAGAACCATATGGCTATGACAGAGTCTGGAGGAGGACCCTCACCCTGGGAAGAGATGTGCCAACATCTGGCGGCACTCACACGAGCCATAAAAACACTGGAAGAGGGATACAAACACCTGGAGGGACAGGTTCAGGGACCTGGCCGCACCAGCGCCCACAACATCAGGCGCAGTGGGGGTGACTGCTGACACGGGTTCAGCAGGGCCTTCCACTGGAGCAGCTTTTTCCATCCCTCAGGGCTTTCCAGAACTCCTGCCAGCTGTACTTTGACCTGCAACCCCGGACCTTCTCTTCTGAATCGGTGAAGGTGGGATTTATTATATCCCTGTTGCAGGGTGAACCCTAGGGATGGGCTCATCGCCTGATGAAGGCCCACCCCCCACATTTGAACACTGTAGCCACCTTCTTTAAGGCAATGGCACAGCTTTACGACGACCCGCATTGAGCTGCTTCGGCTGAGGCAGCCCTCTATTCTCTACAACAGGGACGCCGGGCTGTGGAGGATTATGCTTCTGAGTTTAGACGTTGGAGTGGAGACACTCAATGGAACAACGCAGCCTTTCGCCACCAATTCCGGTTGGGATTGTCAGAACCGCTAAAGGACGACTTGGCAAGAATAGGAGTCCCAGATTCCTTGGAAGGCCTAATAGACCGGGCCATCCAAATCGATCGCAGATTGCCAGAAAGGAGACAGGAGAGGTCCAGCCAGGGGCCAAGAACCTCATGGATGCTGCCAAGGGTACCAGTCATGCCAAGGGTCAGTTGCGGCAATTGGAGTCCAGAGCCGTCAGAGGGTGTCAGGAATGGACTGGCCAGCTATGGTGGGACTCACCTGCCTTTTGATCTGCAGTACCAGGGCTAGCCAGCGGGTGCTCCCAGCAATCAGAGACTCAACTTTGCAGCCAGCTAACACCTGGAACTGATTATGCTGGGGTATTTAAGGGATGGCCAGACCCACAGACTCGGCCTTGGTGTTTGTTTGTCCTGGGCCCTGTATCTGTCCTGCATCCTGTTTCTGTTCCTTTGCTGACCCTCTGTACTACGCTGCTTGCTACCTGTCCTGATCCCTGGCTTGTGACCCTGACCATCCCTCTGCCTGACCCTCTGTACTACGCTGCTTGCTACCTGTTCTGATCCCTGGCTTGTGACCCTGACCATCCCTCTGCCTGACCCTCTGTACTACGCTGCTTGCTACCTGCTGAACCTGGCCTGTGACCCTGACCATTCTCCGCTTGCTCCCCCTGTACCTACCTGCCCAATTGATATTGACCCAGCCTGCCTGACGACGCTTGCTTGTATGTACTGTTATCTGTGGGTGGTTGGTTGGGTTTGTTTGCACTGTATTATGTTTAGTATTGCACTGCGTTTATGTTTGTATTGTTAGTGTTAATAAATTACATTGTTTATCCCATATCTGAAGTCTGCGTTTCCCTGCGTCAGTCACACATCTCTGGTCATACCTGGGAGCCCTGACAGAGGGGGCTGAGCCCATGCAGCTCGGTCTGATGCGGTCTTCCCTTTCTACAGAGGAACAACAAAGGCGTCAAGCTAACAATCTGTGTCTGTACTGCGGAGCAGCGGGTCACATGGTGCGCTCCTGTCCTGAGAAATACAGCAAGTCCTCTTCCATTTCTTCTGCTATATCTACGGTGTGCACAGGCAACCCCACTCACTTGACTTTGTCTTTTCAGCTCCCTGGACGAAGCATACAGGTGACGGCTATTATTGACTCCGGGGCATGTAGCTGCTTTGTCGATCTTGGTTTTGCTGACCAGCAACAGATACCGTTACTCGCCAAAGAGCATGGCCTGAATATTTTCTTGGCCAATGGGTCTCAAATAAAATCAGGGGCGGTAGATCTGGAGACCCCTCCTATACACACCACAGTGGCAGGACATCATCAGGAGCTTCTCCGTTTGGACGCCATTGCATCCCCCCTATTTCCAGTTATTTTGGAGCTCCCCTGTGACCCTGACCATTCTCCGCTTGCTCCCCCTGTACCTACCTGCCCAATTGATATTGACCCGGCCTGCCTGACGACGTTTGCTTGTATGTACTGTTATCTGTGGGTGGGTGGTTGGTTGGGTTTGTTTGCACTGTATTATGTTTAGTATTGCACTGCATTTATGTTTGTATTGTTAGTGTTAATAAATTACATTGTTTATCCCATATCTGAAGTCTGCGTTTCCCTGCGTCAGTCACACATCTCTGGTCATACCTGGGAGCCCTGACAGAGGGGGCTGAGCCCATGCAGCTCGGTCTGATGCGGTCTTCCCTTTCTACAGAGGAACAACAAAGGCGTCAAGCTAACAATCTGTGTCTGTACTGCGGAGCAGCGGGTCACATGGTGCGCTCCTGTCCTGAGAAATACAGCAAGTCCTCTTCCATTTCTTCTGCTATATCTACGGTGTGCACAGGCAACCCCACTCACTTGACTTTGTCTTTTCAGCTCCCTGGACGAAGCATACAGGTGACGGCTATTATTGACTCTGGGGCATGTAGCTGCTTTGTCGATCTTGGTTTTGCTGACCAGCAACAGATACCGTTACTCGCCTGCGTCAGTCACACATCTCTGGTCATACCTGGGAGCCCTGACATTACACCAAGGCCAATCCTGACCAGAAGTGGCTGCACAGGGAAGCCATCTTGGCTTGTTGCTGGGAAGGATGGATCTGGATGAGGTTGTGTATTTATATCTGCTAGTGTTTGATGACAGGGAGTATGCTTATCAAACTCTGAAGGAGTATACCCGGGATGAACTGCTAGAATGTATACGGCTCGCTCATGTTCTAGTAGATCAGGGCACAGAGTTCTCTGAGGTGCAGCCTTTGATTGAGGTTTGTGCAGAGTTGGTTTCATCTGGTTCCCCCGAATGCAGGGATGAATTTTTGCCACCATTTAGTGCAGACCAGGTAGAGTCCCTGGTGTGGTTATTAGAGGATGATGTGGGTTACTTTCTGGAGCGTTATTCCACATGTTCACCACAGACACTAAGAGATTGTATAAACGCAGTGCAGTCATTGACCAGACAGGCTTTGTGTAAGCTCAGCTTTGTTCAACCCATACTGCAGACATGGACAGACTTGTTGCACCCAGCCTCAGTCAGCTTACAAGAACCCAGTCCTGCTTCTAACTCTACTCCTGTATTCCTAACAGCTCCTCTAGTTACAGCCCAGTATACTTGGCTATCTACCGCATGTCAGTACCCTGTTCCCACTCGCTGCACCTATCCTGCCTTTAACCCTGTAAAAAAGCCCTCTGTAGCAACTGCTCCCTCTCCTGTTCCATCCTCCAGTTCTTCTCTGTCTCCAGCTGCTCCATTCGTTTGCAGACCTGCGTTTACTTGCTAGTGCTCCAGTAGTTAAAACCATAAAAAAGCGAAAATTCTTTCCAACCAATACCATCCTGCCAGTATCCAAACCGGTGAACCTGCCTTCCGTGACTCAGCCTGAAGCCTCTACTCGGCCTGAAGCCTCTACTCGGCCTGAAGCCTCTACTCGGCCTGAAGCCTCTCCTCAGCCTGAAGCCTCTACTCAGCCTGAAGCCTCTACTCAGCCTGAAGCCTCTACTCAGCCTGATGCCTGCATTCAGCCTGATGCCGCTACTCAGCATGATGAACTGATCCAGCCCGACGATCCTATTAGGCCAGTTGACTCGATGCCCGCTGTTGATCCAGATGATCCGGTACCTGATCCGGCGCCCGCCGCTCCGCCTGAGGGCCCGAGACCTGTAGTTCCGCCTGGGGGTCCGGCGCCCGCCGCTCCGCCTGGGGGCCCGGTGCCTGCCGCCCCGCCCGGGGGCCCGGTGCCTGTCGCCCCGCCCGGGGGCCCGGTGCCTGCCGCTCCGCCTGGTGGCCCGCTGCCTGCTGCTTCGCCTGGTAGCCCGATGTGCCTCTGCCCGGAGTCCTGCCCGATGTGCCTCTGCCCGGAGTCCTGCCCGATGTGCCTCTGCCCGGAGTCCTGCCCGATGTGCCTCTGCCCGGAGTCCTGCCCGATGTGCCTCTGCCCGGAGTCCAGCCCGATGTGCCTCTGCCCGATGTGCCTCTGCCTGGAGTCCAGCCCGGGGTGTGCCTCTGCCCGGTGTGCCTCTGCCGGGAGTCCAGCCCGATGTGCCTCTGCCCGGAGTCCAGCCCGATGTGCCTCTGCCCGGTGTACCGCTGCCCGGAGTCCTGCCCGGTGTGCCAGTCTTTGATATCCCGCCAGTTACCAGACCCGGGCGGTGGAACATTTTTCCCAGCTAGGACTGTTTGGAGCGTCCTGAGGCCGCTCCTTGAGGGGGGGGTACTGTCAGGAATGGACTGGCCAGCTATGGTGGGACTCACCTGCCTTTTGATCTGCAGTACCAGGGCTAGCCAGCGGGTGCTCCCAGCAATCAGAGACTCAACTTTGCAGCCAGCTAACACCTGGAACTGATTATGCTGGGGTATTTAAGGGATGGCCAGACCCACAGACTCGGCCTTGGTGTTTGTTTGTCCTGGGCCCTGTATCTGTCCTGCATCCTGTTTCTGTTCCTTTGCTGACCCTCTGTACTATGCTGCTTGCTACCTGTCCTGATCCCTGGCTTGTGACCCTGACCATCCCTCTGCCTGACCCTCTGTACTACGCTGCTTGCTACCTGTTCTGATCCCTGGCTTGTGACCCTGACCATCCCTCTGCCTGACCCTCTGTACTACGCTGCTTGCTACCTGCTGAACCTGGCCTGTGACCCTGACCATTCTCCGCTTGCTCCCCCTGTACCTACCTGCCCAATTGATATTGACCCGGCCTGCCTGACGACGCTTGCTTGTATGTACTGTTATCTGTGGGTGGTTGGTTGGGTTTGTTTGCACTGTATTATGTTTAGTATTGCACTGCATTTATGTTTGTATTGTTAGTGTTAATAAATTACATTGTTTATCCCATATCTGAAGTCTGCGTTTCCCTGCGTCAGTCACACATCTCTGGTCATACCTGGGAGCCCTGACAGAGGGGGCTGAGCCCATGCAGCTCGGTCTGATGCGGTCTTCCCTTTCTACAGAGGAACAACAAAGGCGTCAAGCTAACAATCTGTGTCTATACTGCGGAGCAGCGGGTCACATGGTGCGCTCCTGTCCTGAGAAATACAGCAAGTCCTCTTCCATTTCTTCTGCTATATCTACGGTGTGCACAGGCAACCCCACTCACTTGACTTTGTCTTTTCAGCTCCCTGGACGAAGCATACAGGTGACGGCTATTATTGACTCCGGGGCATGTAGCTGCTTTGTCGATCTTGGTTTTGCTGACCAGCAACAGATACCGTTACTCGCCAAAGAGCATGGCCTGAATATTTTCTTGGCCAATGGGTCTCAAATAAAATCAGGGGCGGTAGATCTGGAGACCCCTCCTATACACACCACAGTGGCAGGACATCATCAGGAGCTTCTCCGTTTGGACGCCATTGCATCCCCCCTATTTCCAGTTATTTTGGAGCTCCCCTGGCTATGAGCTCATGACCCCCACAGTGACTGGAAGATCGGGTCAATTCAGTTTCCCTCATTGTACTGCCAGGAACATTGCTTACCTAGGTTGCCACTGGAAACACCGACCCTATTAGCTGTGAGCCCTGATGCCGAGTTGGCACAAATTGTGCCTGCAGCCTATCATCAATTCCTTAATGTGTTTAGCCCACAGGGGGCAGAGATTCTTCCCCCGCATCGGGCATATGACTGTCCCATCAATCTGCTCCCGGGTTCTGAAATACCTTTCGGCCGTATTTTCCCACTGTCAGAACGTGAGCTAGGGGCCCTGAAGGAATACATTGATGAGAGCCTCCGGAAGGGATTTATCCGCCCTTCCACATCACCGGCCGGGGCTGGGATTTTTTTTGTCGAAAAAAAGGGCCGATCCCAGAGACCTTGTGTCGACTATAGGGATCTCAATAAAATTACGGTCAAGAACTGCTACCCCCTTCCTTTGGTCCCAGAGTTGTTTCAGAGGTTGAAGACAACATCCATTTTTTCTAAACTTGATCTCAGGGGTGCCTATAACCTGGTGCGTATACGTGAGGGGGACGAGTGGAAAACAGCTTTTCGCACTCGGTTTGGGTATTTTGTATGTCTAGTTATGCCGTTTGGGTTATGTAATGCGCCAGCCACCTTCCAGCACTTCGTCAATGACATTTTTAGAGATTTCCTTGACATTTTTGTGATCGTCTACCTAGACGACATTTTTATATTTTCCTCATCTCTGGAGGCGCATCGGGGACATGTCAGGAGCATGCTGGAATGACTCCGTTAGCATGGGCTCTACGCTAAAGCCGAGAAATGCTGTTTTGAGCAGGAAAGTATCTCATTTTTAGGTCTAATTATCCCCACCACGGGGTTTGTATGGACCCTCAGAAAATCTCGGCCATTTTGGAATGACCTGCCCCCACGGATAAGAAGGGAGTTCAGAGGTTTATTGGGTTTGCCAATTTTTATAGAAAGTTTATAAAGAACTTTTCAGGCCTGGTAGCACCCATTACCCAGCATATAGCAGTGATGCATCAGGGTGGCTCAGAATGGGAGCCGTTGTGAACAGCTTCTTCAATGCCTCAAAAGCAGGTAGACGCATCAGAAGTGGCTGTAGGAGCAGTGTTGTCACAGAGAGTAAGGGCCAGGGAGCTAATGCATCCAGTGGCTTTCTTTTCTAGGAAGCTCTCCCCTTCGGAAAGATACTATGATATTGGAGATCGGGAATTGTTGGCCATTAAGGCAGCTCTGGAGGAATGGCGATATCTGTTAGAGGGAACCCTACATCCCATTCTGGTCTATACCGACCATAAAAACCTTGAATACCTGAAGACAGCTAAATGCCTCCGTCCACGCCAGGCCAGATGGGGCCTGTTCTTTGCGAGGTTTAGCCTCTATATCACATACCGTCCTGGGTCTAAAATACTAAGCCAGATGCTCTTTCCCGGATGTTTGAGGACCCTAGAGAGACACCCCAACTGGATACAATTTTGCCAGCAGGTAGCTTCCTATTACTCCAGTCTGAGCTGTTATCCAAACTGCAGGCCGCTTCCACCCGGGTTCCTGATCTACCGGGGACCTCACTACAGAGCAAGGAAGGTCTTTTCTGGAGGGGGGAACAGATCTTGGTACCCAAGGAGGCCCAGTCCCTGGTTTTAGGCTATTGCCACGACCATCCGCTGGCGGGTCATTTTGGGATACATAAGACTTGGCACGACGCACATTTTGGTGGCCAAATATGGCCAAGGATTGTGAAGCGTACGTGAGGTCTTGCCCCATCTGCAACCGGAATAAACCCACCAGAGACAGGGCTTGGGGCCTGTTGAGACCTTTGCCAATACCTGACCGACCCTGGAGTATGATCTCCTTAGACTTTATGGTAGAATTGCCACCCTCGCAAGATCACACCATGATCTTTGTAGTGGTAGATCGCCTTTCTAAAATGGCCCGCTTCCTTCCACTAGCAAAGACGCCATCTGCTTCTGAAACGGCCCAAGTTTTTATTAAAGAGATTGTGAGGCTTCACGGAGTGCCAAAAAATATTGTCTCGGGGGGTGCAATTCACGTCCAAATTCTGGAAGGTGCTATGTGAGGGGTTGGAGATTAAGTTATCTTTTTCTTCTGCATACCACCCACAGACTAACGGGCAGACAGAACGGACTAATCAGACGCTCGAGCAATATCTGAGATGTTATACATCATTCCTACAGGATGATTGGCTAACACTTCTACCAATGGCAGAATTCGTATATAATAATGCAAATCATTCCGCCACCAACCAATCCCCATTCTTCGCCAACTATGGGTTCCACCCTACCTTCCTGCCAGACCTGGTTCCAGAAAACTCAGTCCCTGCAGCCCAGGACACCTTAAAATTCTTTACTACCAATAACAAGGTATTACAGGAAACAATGGCTAGAGCCCAGGAAGACAGTAAAAAATTCTGTGCCAGGAGGAGAAAGGGGGAATTGATCATACACCCTGGAGATCGGGTTTGGTTGTCAACAGCCAACCTAAAACTGACATGTCCATCAAGGAAATTGGCACCCAAATTTGTGGGACCCTTCCAAGTAGAACGTAAGGTTAATGAAGTGGCATTTAAACTGGCTCTCCCCGAATCCCTCAAGATACATTCGGTTTTCCACGTGTCGTTGCTAAAACCTGCAGTTCCAGACCCCTTTTTAGACCGCGGATCTAGACCTCCAGAGGCCATAGATATCAACGGGGAGGAAGAATTCGAGGTAGAGGCAATTTTGGATTGCAGGAAAAGGGGTGGTCAAGTGCAATACCTGATCAAGTGGAAAGGCTATGGGCCAGAGGAGAATTCGTGGGAACCGGCTCAGAATGTCCATGCTCCCAGATTGATGCGGGAATTCCTTCGTAACCAGCCTCAAAGGGGGAATCGGGTGGGCATCCGGAAGCTGCCTGTAAGGGGGGGCTATGTCAGGCACCCCAGAGCTGGCCGCGATCACGCGCGGGTTTGCGCATGTGAAGTGTGCCCAGCCGCACTAGCGGGTGAGCATTGGGACCTGGGCACCCGCGATTGCAGCGGTGCTCGCGCATGCGCACTCGCAATCGTGGACGCACGCCTGGCACCAATCAGGGCGCCCTATTTAAAACAGGTCAGGGCTGTGTCTAGTTGCCGTATGGTCTTACCTGTATCCTGAATTCCTGCATTGTAGATTGTCTTGTTGTCGACCCTGCCTGACCCTGATTTGCTGTCTGTCTCCTGTTCTGATCCCTAGCTTGTCTGACCATTCTCCTGCTTAACCCTGCACGTTTTGCTCTCTTGTTACCAAACCCAGCTTGTGACCTGTTTATCCTTCTGCCTACTGATTTTGAACCATGCTGCCTCCACCGTTACCGACCCAGCCTGCCCGACACTGCTCTTGTTACCTCCTCACAACAGGCTCTCACCTGCTATACACCTCCAGTGGTTCTTCTACCGCAGCTGGGTGAAGTCCATCCCCACCATCAGGGGCCCTGGTGAACAAGCAGGTTGGAACTTAGATTCCGCACCTTGGGGGATTCCGGTCTGTGGAACGTTAGAGGCTACCACCAGTAGGAACCTAACACTAACACGGGGAATGGGTAAATCTGGTATTGAGGCATACAAACAACATATCTGCGGCATTAAAGAAATTGGCTTGCCTGCTATTTGATATATTTTGGTTGTAGCCTGTAACCACAATGGTTGCAGGAACCTGCAATCCCAGAATATATGAATCAATGTACCCTGTTCCGAACATTCCCTAAAACAACATGGGGAAACCAGAGGATAAAACAAATGTATCTTAGAAGGGGTCATATACAATCTAGTATGTACCTTAACCCCTTTACGCTGGCCGCACACAAATGTGCGGCCTCCCGGCATCTGGGCCTAGATGCTGAGCGGCCGCACATTTGCGTTCATGTAAGAAAAAACATATGTGCTGAGAGCGCGCGCCCTGCGTGCTCCCAGCACACATGTCCGGTACTCACAGAAAGGTCCCGGTCTGCTCTTTCAATCGGGACCTTTCCTGATCATGTGACCGCCGTGACAACGCATCACGGCGGTCACATGATCCCTAAACCACGCCCCACCTGCCCTGCCTCCCGGCATCTGAAACTCTTAAAGGGCCGGGAGGCGCCGGCGGGAAGAAGTTAAGAGCCGTCTCTCTGACCGATATTGAGCAAGTGCATTTACATAAGTTATCAATCATAGAGTCCCATTTCTTTGTAGAAAATGAACAAACTAAGTCAGATTCCAAATGCACAATAGGACATGATTTCTCAGAGACAGAGGACTCATTCAAATAGCAATATACACGAGAAATGACTCCCCTATCCCTAGGAGAAGATATACAAATTTATTCAAATAGTGAAAAAGGTGTATGAAGAGTTAAAGAGTTGTGCTTCATAAACAAATCTCTAATTTGGATATAATTTGGAAAGTCTGATATGGGTAAGTTATATTCTGATTGTAAGGAGTCAAACGAACTGAACTTACTGTGTCTGATGAAAGATTTTAGATTAGTGAGTTTGTGCTGTTGCCATGAAAAAAAAGAATCTCTGTCTTGGAAACCAGGAGAGAAATTGGGATCACCAATAAATGAGGCTAAGGGAGGCGTGGGAGATATCAAATTAAATTTATTTTTATGCATATGCCATAAATGGTATGAGTTAGCAACTACTGTGTTTAGTGAATAAAGCTCGCAGGGAAGGATCAATTTAGACCATAGCAACCCTTGTAGATAAAAGGGAAATATTGAATGTATTTCAAAAGAGAGCCAAGGAATGTTAATAGAGGGGGCAAACCATTGAGCTAATTGAGTCAATCTTGCCGTTAAATAGTATAACCATAAGTTGGAAAGTCCTAAGCCGCCCTTGAGGTGGGATCTATACATGAGGGGCTTTCCAAACCTAGGTCTTCTATCTGACCAAATTAATTTATTTATTACAATCTGCAAAGAGTCTAAAGTGGTTTTAGAGACCAATACTGGTAAAGCTCTAAAATAAGATAGCAATTTTGGTAAAATGACCATCTTGACCGCTACTATTCTTCCAAGAAATGAAATATGATAAGAAGACCACATTTATAATAATGATTTAATACGTATAAAGAGTGATGGATAATTGTTTGGAAAAGCGATTTATTTAAAGGTGTAAGGGAAATACCTAGATAATAAAAAGAATGTGTAAACCATGAAAATGGGAATCTCTCCCACAGAGGAGCTGACAACAAGGGCGAACGATTAATAGGCATCTCTGAACATTTGGATAAATTTACCCCCAATCCTGAAAGATTATGAAAAATATTTAATTCAGATATAAGATTTGGTATGGATAAAAGGGGATCTGATAGAAATAAAAGAACATAATTTGCTTAAAGACTCAGTTTAAACTCCTTTGGACCTTGCATATATCCTTTAATATTCATATTGTTTCTAATAGCGCAAACTAATGGCTCAATAGCCAGACCAAATAGCAGTAGGGAAAGAGGGCAACCCTGTCTAGTTCCATGCGTTAAAGAAAAAAAGTTAAAGTTACTACCAGGGAGTTTAATTTTTGTTTCGGGAGCATGATATAAAGCTTTGAAACCTAGTAGGAATTCATCCGAAATACCTTATTTAGGGAGTAGAATATTTAAGTAGGACCAACTAATGCTATCAAAAGCCTTTTGTATATCCAGGCTGAGTATACAAACTGACCGAGAATGAAGATTTGAGTCCTGAATAATATTGGTGGCTAAACGAAGATTATCTGTAATTTGTCTACCTGGGATAAAACCAGTTTGGTCCGCTTGGACCAGAGAAGTAATAATTTTAGCTAGTCTATCAGCTAGTAGATGACCAAAAATTTTAAGATCATTATTAACAAATATTGGGTTGAAATTTTGTGGCAAAGTATGATCTTTATGAGGGTTGGGTAGCAGGGACATGTTTGCTAATAACATTTCTTCAGGAAAGTGATTTCCTTGAAAAATAAAGTTATATAGTTTAGTTAAACAAGGGACTAAAATTGAAGTAAATGTTATATAATAAGTGGTAGAAAACCATCGGGGCCCAGTGCAGTAGAAGTTTTAAGTGATTTGATAATGTTAGTTATCTCCAGGTCGGAACATGGGGCATTGAGCTTATCAGTTCGTTGTTTAGAAAGAGCGGAAAGTGAAATTCTGTCTAACCATGATTTAGAAGGAGAATTGGGATATGCTTGAAGAGTAGAAAGTAAATTCTTATAAAAATCCGGAAAGATATTCAAAACCTCCTGAGGGTGGGAAATCGAATCTCCTGATGCATTTTTAAGTTTATATATGTGAGGGGGTTTATTTGAATGATTTAATTTTCTGGCAGACATGGTTGATGTGTAATTGCTATGTAAAAGAAATTCAGCCCTGGACCATCTAAGAGATTTTTCAGTATCAGACGATAATATAGTGTCTAAAGCCCAGCTTTTATTTTGAATTTGGTTAAAAAGGACTGGAGAGGGGGATTGACTATGTCTAATATATAAACGGTCTAATTCTCTTGTGAGCATTCTGATATCGGACAATTTAGTTCTGTTTTTTTTTTTGCAGCAACACTAATTAAGTGTCCTCGCATTACAGCTTTGTGTGCAGTCCAAAGGGAAGTAGGAGATATATCTGAGTTTGTATTGAGGGTAAAATAATCTTCTATACATGAAGAGAGTTGTGGTATAATTTCAGGAGATGATTACAAAGAGTCATTAATGCGCCACCTATATAGAGTGGAAGCTAAACCAATATGGGAGGTAGTGAAGGAAACAATATGATGATCTGACCATGGGCATATGTGTATGTCTGCAGTAGAAGAATTATCTAGAAGTATGGGAGTACTGAAAATATAGTCCAAGCGGGCATAACTATCATGTGGATGGGAGTAAAATGTATAAGCCTTTACCCCAATATTATGTGCTCTCCATGTATCTTGGTGGAAGCCTTGGTGGAAGGTAAAACTCTGCTTCTATCTAATATAGGATGTGCAGTCAAATTAAAATCTCCACCTATAATAAGGTGTGGGGAATGATATGATCAAGAATTTCAAAACATTTTTTAAAGAAAGTGGCCTGTGACTCATTGGGGGCATAGACCGAGGCCACTGTAACAAGCCAACCTCTACATAAACCCTTTAGAATCAAGAAACGACTTTCAGGATCTTTGTAAATATTCTGAGTTTCAAAAACGAATGAACTGCAAATAAAAATGGCCACACCACGAGAATTAGATGAATATGAGGTACAGTGAAACTGACTGTAAGATTTATCAAAGTACAACGGGTGATTAGAAATTGAAAAATTAGTTTCTTGTAGAAGGATTATATCCGCATTCAATCTTTTGTAATGATGGAAGGCCTTTTTAATTTTTTGAGGCAGGTTAAAACCTTGTACATTATGAGATACCACTTTTAACCACTAATTCAACTGATAATTGCGCAGTCATGCAATGCTGCACCCAAACGAAATTTACGTCCTTTTTTTCACACAAATAGAGCTTTCTTTCGGTGTAATTTGATCACCTGTGCACTTTTTATTTTTCACGCTATAAACAAAAAAAGGCCAAGAATTTTGAAGAAAAACAATATTTTTTTACTTTCAGCTATAAAAAATATATAGTAAACTCAAAGTTGGTTATAAATTTAGGCCAAAATGTACTCTGCTACATGTTTTTGGTAAAAAAAAATCCCAATAAGTGTATATTTATTGCTTTGTGTGGAAGTTATAGCGTCTACAAACTATGGTATAAATACTGCAATTTACACCATTTTTCTGCTATACAGCATTTTGCTAGTTTAACGGACAATTGCGCGGTCATGCAGTACGGTACATAAATGAAATTTACATCCTTTTTTTCCCCACAAATTAAGCTTTCTTTCGGTGGTATTTGATCGCCTGTGCTGTTTTTATTTTTTGCGCTATAAAAAAAAAGGCTGACAATTTTGAGGAAAAAAAACAATATTTTGGACTTTTTGCTATAAAACATGTCCAGTAAAAAAAAAATGTCCAGTAAAAAAACACTGACACTGTACTAATGGCAATGGGGAGGAAGGGGTTAACTTTATTTTGCAGGGAAGGGTTATAGGAGTGAGGGGAGTGTTTTACTAGGGGGCGGGGGTGTGCTGGACGGGACAAGGCTGATCGAGAAAGAGAAACTGTTCTTTCTCGATCAGCTCATCCTCGAGCTGACAGGGAAGTGACAGACAGCACAGCTACTGCAGCTGTGCTGTCTATCACTGTTTGCCGCCGATCGCCGGGAAACAGCCGCTAAGGACCGACTGTGACCCGGCGACTCACATCTGCGGCGGTGATCGGCGGGACAGATAGGGCGGTGGCGCGCCTCGCGCGCGCCCCCTATTTGTTTACAAAACACACATTTTAAAACGTGGTTTTCCCTGCGAGTGCCGCCGTATATATACAGTGGCTGGGCAGCAAGTGGTTAAGACCCATTGTAATTTATAAAAAAAATTGGTTATATTATGCTGTAAAAATACACAAGGATCTATAGAGCAAAGGCCAAAAACAATCACCACATTATGACAGGCAGTTCCACCATATTCCAATCCACATGTATAGGCCATAACCAAAACAACAGTGAGAACGTCCATGACATCAGTGCATGTGCAACTCCGACTTACGGCTGTAGATGAATATATGTGTATGATCTGAAATGATATATTAGTTGACATAGATCTTCCAATGTACAAACATAATAGCAAAAGTGTATGTTAATATAACCAGGGGGTCAAAAGATGACCAAATAACAAGATTAAATGGACCTAAAGATCCAATACTCATCACCAGGACCAGAAGGGCAAGGCCAACAGAAAGTGTCTAGTACCAATGGTAAGTATGGGGGGCAATGAAACAGCAGCAGAGAGGTATGGCTTATCTGGAATATCCAATAATATATATGGTGCATTAATAAAAAAATACAAAAAAGCAGTCTGGCAACATATATACTATAAAGAAGGACAAAATACACTAAACAAGAGAGAGACGGAACAGAAAGAGAAAAAAAAAAGGGAGGGAAGGGAAAGGAAAAAAGGAGATTAGGGAGAGGAAATCTCTATTATCTCTGTCGCTCAACTGCATTCCGTCTCAAATGGTATCAATAGTTGATCATGATTGATCATAACAAACTTTCTTTCTTTGTTGAATGATCTATGTTCAGTTATGGAGGAGGAAAGATATTCTTTTAAGCCTCCAAGTCCCTGAAGGACTGTCGCCATCTTCTTTGATCATGGCGTGAGGAAGGAGTAGACCATATAGGTGATGGACGAGTTGTTGCAGGAAGGCGTAGTGCTGGTTCAGGTTCTAGAAGTCCCAATTTAACCAAGAGCTCTTTACCCTCAGTGACAGTGAATATTGTGTAGGTGGTGCCATTATGAGGTACTGACAATTTATAGGGAAAACCCCAATGATATCTTTAGAAGGTGATTGAAGTACTGAGGTTATTTCTTTCATTTTGCATCTTCTTTCTAAGGTAGCCGGAGCTATCTGGAAATATTTGTATTTTGGAACCTTCTAATTCTATGTTGGAGGTATTTCTACATGCACTCAGGATTTCTTCTTTAGTTAGGTAATCCTTCATACAGAGAATTATATCTCTAGGTGGTTTATCCGCAGTTGGTTTGGGTCGTAAGGCCCTGTGTCTCAGGGAGGAGTGAGCGAAATAACTTAGATACTGCAGGCATTAGCTCAACAATGGACTCTGGAATAACGCAAACCCTCAAATTATTGCAACAATTTCTGTTGTCCAAGTCTTCTACCTGAGATTGCAAATAGGAAAAATTCTCAGCCAGCAGTTCATGTTCCTTCCTAAGATCATTATGGGATAAAGAATGCTCATCATGTTTGGTGTCCAATACATCTGTGCATCTGCCCAAAGCTGCAATTTCTTGAGTAAGGGTGCTCGTAGTTTTAAAAAGTTCTGTTTGTATTTTATCAGCTAATTTTTCATAAATGGCAATTAGACTAGCATCTAAGTCAGCTTAGTACTCACTGTCCTTCTGAATGATATGAGACTCAGCCGAGGGTCCGCTGGAAACTGCATGGGCGCCATGTTGGGACATCCCTTCCTTCTCCTTGGTGCGGAGTAAATACATGGTTAATGAATGCTGTGAAAGGCAACCACGTGCCTTCTTACCCGACAGCATGCACCGGGGTGTACCACAGGGGTGCTGATGTAAATCGGCAGGAAATTAGTTATTACCCTGGAAATAGAGCCGTAGGACTTCGAGTCTGACGGAGGTCTTGCTGGAAGCGTGTGTCCCTCATTGCGCCCTGCATGCGCCCCCAGGCAACCAGCAACTTATATCGGGACTGCGGCAGGCATTCTGACACTGGGGGGGAACTGACTAACTGCCACTGACATCCCCAGTAACACTAATGCAGTGATCAGTGCTAACTGTCCTGTGTGTGTTTTACTGTGTAAGCATGCTGCTATGCAGAGCAATACAAAGCAGCATGCTGGTGCTGACAGGGGAGAGATCTGTATTGTTTACATACAAACCTCTCCCCTGTCAGTGTTTTTCAGCGATATCTGCATGTCGGTGGGGAATCTCTGACCAGGACCTGGTGATCGACAGCTGTAGCTGCCAATGTCGGCGCTAATATGGCAGCACGTGCACCCCCAACCCAGAAGTACAAAATCACATATATATATGTGTGATTTTGTGCAACACTTTTGCCCTGTAGCAGCAGTTCTACTATAGGGCAGTCGGGAAACGGTCAATTCCACAGGTTCTGAGGCTAATTTAATGCAGATAAGTCAACAAGTGAGTTTAACCTGTGTAAATAATATGTGTTCGGTTTTAAAGGGATGAAGTGGCAACCCTAGTATGGACATTACATCCTCAGTACTGACACGGACAGATTCATGTGCCTGTCTGTAACAAGTGCATGGATCAAACACAAGCACCAACACTTTTGACGCCGCGTCACAATGGAATTCTGTCTATGACACCCTTTATGAATTTCCACAAAAGCTTTTACTTTTAGATAAAAGAACAAAAACAATGAGATAAAATACAGTTTACCTGACTTTTTTGTTTTTAAAACATAATAAATAAAAATACCAGGACATTACGAACACCCCTAAAATTTCCCATTTTGCAAAGTTGAAACCCCAAGATAATCTGATATTTTTAACACAATTATTTTTGAAAATGAAGAAACTTGCCAGTATTGAGGGGATTTAAAATGTGGCACTTGGTGGTTTACTAGGTGCATTAAATATACAAGGTAATACATACAGGGGGGTCAGGCGGTGAAGGGTTATGTGCAGGTCACATACAGTGGGAGGATGGAGATGAAGGGGTTAATATACAGTGCAGGACAAGGGAGGTGGGGGGTTAATATACAGGTCAGATCAGAGACAGGTATAGGGGCTGACATATACTGTAGAGGTGAGCAATGTGTATACCTGGATTTATTATTGTTGGCATTGTACTGTATTGCACTGGTGCTGGTTGGTGGTCAGAGGGCATTCTTTCCTCTCACTGATTGGCATGTGAAAGCAAACTGCGCTTCTGTCCAGTAAGTGATACACAGCTACATGGTGCAGTCTTTGTTTACATTCTAGAACGCTGTAATTGTCTCTTATGGGCTCTGTATCTTTTGCCTGGATCTGCAGTGTCCAAACTCGGCACAATCACAGGACTATGTGCATGCAAGCACATAGGAGGACATACAGTACTGTGCAAATTACTTGGGACAAACATGATATTACAATGAAACAGTGTCAGATTTACAAAACTAATTTATTTACTGTCTGTCAGTAACTGATATGTCTTCCCTTAGCTTTAACAGCTTGCCACCTGCCCGCAATGTACTGCGAATGGGCGACAGCTACAGGCAAAGTGACGTACAGGCATATTGCTCTGACTGTACTAACACAAGGAGGCATGCCCCACTCCCCACCCACGACCGCTGTGTCCATCAGAGACAGCAAAATGAAGATCCCAGTGAACGGGACCCGGTGATCAATGTTAGCAAAGTTGTTATGAATCAATCTACTTTATCAAATAATTGGGCAATATATTGTTTTTTTGTGCATTAAGATTCAAAAAAGTGTATTTTTTCCCCAAAAAATTGAATTTGAAAAATAGCCGCGTAAATACTGTGTGATATACAAAATTGCAACACCAAGGGCCGTGGATAAGGGGGTACCACCAGTCCTCCTGTACGGGGCCCAGGAGAGCAGGGGGGCCCAGACAGCTGGGTGAATTGGATGTGGGCAGAGAGGGTGATCGGCACGGTGGGGGTGCAATTACTGAAACCGATCCCCTGTGTAGATCTCTCTGCAGCTCTCCCTCCCACTGGCTTTTAGCTGCTGCAGAGAGAGCCATATAGGGAATTGGTTCCAGTAATTGCCCCCCCCGTCGCACCTTATCACCCTCCCTGTGCAGCATACATTTCCCCATTCTACTCAGGCCCCCTGTGTGCCCCCACCCCCCGCAGTGCTGCGAGCTATCCTCCCCTCCTTCCTATCAGCAGCTTCAAGCACACAATAGGATCCTTCAGGATGGAGAGTGTTTGAAGGGTCCAGTAAATATGTCACATTTTACCAGCCCCTTCTTTCCTAGATGAACACAATGAGTGCTCGGTACCGATCACTCACTGTGTTCATTCATAACCGAAGTATAGTAAACTGTGTTTTGTTGGGGACGGCCCTGTCAGGTTGGCTGTATGGGGCCCCATGGTTTCTAACAGCAGCCCTTGCAACACCCACCATTTTATTCTCTAGGGCCATTGCTTAAAACATATATATCATGTTTGGGGGTTCAAAGTAAATTTCTATCAAAAGTGTCAGGAAGGGCCTGATCTTCAAGTGGTTAGAAGAGGGAGTGATGTGCGGCATAAGCTTCTAATATTGGTCCTGAAATGCCAGAATAGTAGAAGTACCCCCCCCCCCCCCCAAAACAAGTGACCCTTTTTTGGAAAGTAGACACTCCAAGGTATTTGCTAAGGGGCATGGTGAGTGTTTTGCAGATCTCATTTATTGCCGCAAGTTTTTGGTACATGAAGGGAGAAAAAAATTTTAATTTTCTTTTCTATTTTTCTTTTTCAAAACCCTGCAACAAAAGTGATATTTGTAAAATACTCACCACTCCTATAAAATTCCTTGGGGTGTCTACTTTCTAAAAAGGGGTCATTTGTGGGGGGAAGGGGAACAGTCCAACTCTCTTAGGGGCTATCATTACAGGATATTTAGCCCTTGCCACAGCAATTGAATAATAAATAAAGGTAGAAGAAGCCCCATCTGATGAGATTGCTCATCATATATGAGGCCACTGGGTTTGTATACCACATGACTATTTGCTGTACTCATATCTGTACTTACCATTTATAGATGTGAACTCTTCTACCATTAAAATTATTATATTTTTTTCATAATCAGATAATACACTGTTTAATCATTTTTTTATACTGGAAAAAAAGGTAAAAGATCATATTTATTACTGTTTATACAGCCTGACTGAATTACAGTAATAAATAACGAGGGTTCAGCTTGAGTTTAAAGTTTTACTAAACCCACAACAGTATAATCAGTCTGTATATGCAGTAAAGCATGCTTGTTATACTCACTGAGGAACCTAAGGAGTTAATCCTCCTCATTGTGTAAAAAGGCTGTTTGATCCTGTCTTCTCTGATCCTCCCCTTTTGTCTACTGCCCCAGTCCATCTGCTGATAATACAGAGCTCTAGGAGTTACTCTGCACATGCTCAGTTTGGTGTTTATAGCTAGAGAGTTTTTTTCTTCTTGGGAGAGTGTATGTGATCAGCACTGTCAAGACAGAGGGTCAGCTGTCCTGCAGCCTCATAGGACAATCAGGGGAGATTGAAAACTCCTTCTACAAGCTTTAACCAGTGCTCTGCTGGACACTGATGAAGTCACAAGACTGCTATATACTGCTGATGAGAAAAGGTATTTAGCAGTTTATATTTACTAAAATAATTGCATTCCCATGTTGTGTGTACTGTGGGAAACCAGATATAGTGAATGCAGGGTCCTGGGTTTAGTAACACTTTAAAATGTTGAGCTTTAGGAATTCTATTTGTTGTTTGGACCATATGGCTAAAAGTGTATGTAAGCAGTAACAAATAGTAAGAGGAGTGGATCAATGTACATGTGTAATAGAACAGTTCTTGTATGCATTGCCCACTGATTGATTTATATGTACTCTTTTGTTGAATTTTCCCAGCACGTAATGATTTTCACCCTACGGTTGTCTGTGAAAACAATGCAATGACAGTCACAATGAAGAAATGTGAGCTAGAAACACTTGGTTACGACCCTTTCTCAATTCATGTGAGAGATCCATCAGTGGACTGCATTTTCTATATTAATGACAAGGTCAATGGCGTCAAAGCGGTATCTTTTATGGTCCAAGCAACATCCAATTGGTGTGGAAACACATTGACGGTAACACACTATTCATTTATTCATTCATTCATTTTAGCAGCTCTTTTGACTTATGTATTGTTTACAACAGGAAATATATGGAAAACATCACTCTTAGCATTTTGCTTCAGATTTTCCTGGAAAGATTGCCTAAATCCCAACTCCAGCCAAAATGTTTCATTTCATTTAGGGCCAGTTCACACCTGATTCACACAGGGTCTCAGTCTGTGTTCCTGTGCCCTTCCTCTGTGACTCAGTGCGGTGTGATTTTTCAGCTCATTCATTTGAATGGACTGAACTTACACTGGATATCACAAAAAGTAATGTATGTACCACTTTTCACAAACGCACTGAACTGGATCGCATAACACTGTAACACCATCCCATCTGGTGCAGGCAAGCGCACTGCGTTTGGGATGTCATTAGGATTATGTTGACACTCACAACAGATTGCATTTTGAATGCGGTGTGAGAAACGCACATGAAACATGGGTTACCCGTACGGTATTCTGGTGTGCCTGCATTTTTCAGTGCGTTTTCAGTTTTGCAGAAATGCACTACAGTCCACTTAACATGGTTTCCTATGGGTCATGTTCACATCTGTGCATTTTCTACTGGTGTGTTTTTTGGAAAGGATCAGGGACTTTTATTTTCTTGCAGCTGTTGCATTTTTTTTGTTCCATAGACTTCAGTGGAAATACAGCAAAAATGCATCAAAAACAAAGCTCTTGCGTTTTTGATGCGTTACTGTTGGTTTCTCCTGCAAGACAACAGACACCTCCGAAAAACGGTGAATTCAAAACAAATCTAAAATACATTAAAGACGGGTCAGGAATGCGTGTGAAAAAAATCTGCATAGGTGTGTAACAGGTCTCAGGATAGAACAGGGAAGAGTTAGGGACCCTGTCAGTTTTTTTTTTTGCTGCCTATGTCTTTGTTGGAGAGATTTCTTTTGTAGGCATCACAGTGCTAAGAAGTAAGAGAAGATCTTTTAATGGGGTCACTGGGAGAAATCTTACCTCTTCCTCATTCTATAAAGGAAATTGGGCTAGTGGTAAGCTGTAAGGGTTATCTGTACTGTTAGTACATTTATAATTAAAATACAGATCCCCTCTCCCCCAGAAAGCTCCTTGAGACCTGGTTCACTCCAATGCGTTTTTAATGCTTTTTGCAGAAACGCACTACAGTCCATTTAACATGGATTGCTATGGCACATGTTCACATCTATTCTTTTTTGAGCCGCTGTATTTTTGGAAAGGGTCAGGGACTTTTTTAAATGCAAAACGTTGCATTTTTGGTTCAATAGACTTCAATGGAGATGCTGCAGAAAACGCATGTAGTGCGTATTTTGATGCGTTTTGCATTTTTAATCTGCCCGGCAACAAGTTGGCCCCCCAAAAAATGCAAAATGCATCAAAACCAAAAACTGCAAAAGGGACAAAACACAAACTGCATTGGTGTGAACCAGGTCTAATTTTTCACTTATACAAAAAAGGTGCAGCGCTAATGTGTATATCATAAATAAAAGTGATACGACCAGTAAAACACTAGAATAATTATATCATAAAAACTGATGACATGTATGATGAAAAATAAAAATTTATATTATAAGTGCATAAATGAATAAAATAGCAAAAACGTCCAAAAAGGAAGTGTCCAAAAGTGTTGAATAATAACGAATGAGATGGAGTGACCTCTAGTGAAAAGTATATCCATGACAATCCTTCATGCTAATGCACTCACCAGAAGCAAAAAACAAATGATCTTATGTAACGCCTCCAAAAAGATATAGCCCCTCCACGGCCGAAATGGATGTGTAACAAATACAGCTGGGCTCTATGTAGAAATCCCTCTGAACAAAGTATAACTTCTCCACGGCATCACTCGGCCCTTGGTCCAATTAGGGTGAATCTCAGCAGGTCAAAGTCAGAGTATGGAGACTTCCCAGCAGCTTCCAGGTCTCCTTACTACAGATGGCAGTTTTGCTATCTGTATTTATGATATACACATTAGCGCTGCACCTTTTTTGTATACAGGTGAAACTCGAAAAATTTGAATATCATGCAAAAGTTCATTTATTTCAGTAATGAAATTTAAAAGGTGAAACTAATATATGAGATACTCATTACATGCAAAGCAAGATAGTTAAAGCCGTGATTTGTCATAATTGTGATGATTATGGATGTGATGATCTGTATTTCAAAGCTGTTTTTCATTGCTAATTACTTGACAGCGAAAAAACACATTTCTGAAGTAAAACGTCTAACTTGCTTAAAAAACTTGGTCGGTATTCCCTTCTTTCCACAGTACGATCAATCCTATATCAATATTTCCAACACCATGTACATTGGAGTCCTGGATACAGAAATCATCAGATTCAATAATATCAGCTTTAACTTTACCTGTGTGTATAATCGGGATATGATAACAAGTCTGAAACTGCCTGGAAAGATTACCAAACAGTAAGAAAAAAATATCACACTAACTATATAAGTGTTTTGCTTATGTAAAGACACTAACATAATTTTTAGTTCTCCTTCATTAACCTCCCATTTCCATTATTGGTGTTCATGAATGATATTTATAACATTATAACATGAATACAATTCATACTGTATATGGCTTAGATTTTTGTGGATCCAGGAGCATGATATTGTGTACTATATGGTGTTAGTACAGGCCTAGCCTTAGATTTTTTTTTTAATTATGTTCAAGTGCATGCTAAGTAATCAGTAAATGCATAGCTCCCAACTGTCCTTGATTTTGAGGGACTGTCCCTCCTTCTTCCTCATTTGTCCCTCATTTTGGCCTGATCTATATAGTTGTATATAAAATTCACTATTTATCTATCAAAGAGTGTTTTACAGTATAAAACCTTTCAGCCAATTTCTAAATTGCTGAACTTGTATATTTCAAAAGCCAATACAGTGGGGCAAAAAAAGTATTTAGTCAGCCACCAAAAGTTCTCCCACTTAAAAAGATGAGAGAGGCCTGTAATTGGCATCATAGGTAGACCTCAACTATGAGAGACAAAATGAGAAAAAAAATCCAGACAATCACATTGGCTGATTTGGAAAGAATGTATTTGCAAATTATGGTGGAAAATAAGTATTTGGTCAATATCAAAAGTTCATCTCAATACTTTGTTATATATCCTTTGTTGGCAATGACAGAGGTCAAACGTTTCCTGTAAGTCTTCACAAGGTTGGCACACACTGTTGCTGGTATGTTGGCCCACTCCTCCCTGCAGATCTCCTCTAGAGCAGTGATGTTTTGGGGCTGTCGCTGGGCAACACGGACTTTCAACTCCCTCCAAAGGTTTTCTATGGGGTTGAGATCTGGAGACTGGCTAGGCCACTCCAGGACCTTGAAATGCTTCTTACAAAGCCACTCCTTCGTTGCTGGGGTGGTATGTTTGGGATCATTGTCATGTTGGAAGACCCAGCCACGTTTCATCTTCAATGCCCTTGCTGATGGAAGGAGGTTTGCACTCAAAATCTCACAATACATGGCCCCATTCATTCTGTCCTGTACATGGATCAGTCGTCCTGGTCCCTTTGCGGAGAAACAGACCCAAAGCATGATGTTGCCACCCCCATGCTTCACAGTAGGTATGGTGTTCTTTGGCTGCAACTCAGCATTCTCTCTCCTCCAAAAACAACGAGTTGTGTTTCTACCAAACATTTCTATTTTGGTTTCATCTGACCATATGACATTGTCCCAATCCTCTTCTGGATCATCCAAATGCTCTCTAGCAAACTTCAGATGGGCCCGGACATGTACTGGCTTAAGCAGGGGGACATGTCTGGCACTGCAGGATCTGAGACCCTGGCGGCGTAGTGTGTTACTGATGGTAGCCTTTGTTACATTGGTCCCAGCTCTCTGCAGGTCATTCACTAGGTCCTCCCGTGTGGTCCTGGGATTTTTGCTCTCCGTTCTTGTGATCATTTTGACCCCACGGGGTGAGATCTTGCGTTGAGCCCCAGATCGAGGGAGATTATCAGTGGTCTTGTATGTCTTCCATTTTCTAATTATTGCTCCCACAGTTGATTTGTTCACACCAAGCTGCTTGCCAATTGCAGATTCAGTCTTCCCAGCCTGGTGCAGGTCTACAATTTTGTTTCTGGTGTCCTTCGACAGCTCTTTGGTCTTTACCATAGTGGAGTTTGGAGTGTGACTGTTTGAGGTTGTGGACAGGTGTCTTTTATACTGATAACAAGTTCAAACAGGTGCCATTGATACAGGTAATGAGTGCAGGACAGAAGAGCCTCTTAAAGAAGAAGGTACAGGTCTGCGAGAGCCAGAAATCTTGTTTGTAGGTGACCAAATACTTATTTTCCACCATAATTTGCAAATAAATTCTTTCCAAATCAGCCAATGTGATTGTCTGGATTTTTTTTTCTCATTTTGTCTCTGATAGTTGAGGTCTACCTATGATGCTAATTACAGGCCTCTCTTATCTTTTTAAGTGGGAGAACTTGCACAATTGGTGGCTGACTAAATACTTTTTTGCCCCACTGTATAAAGGAATAGTAATGGTAGAAAAAAAGCACTTGTGGGTTTAACCAATCATTCTTCTTTAACCAATTCAATACCGGGCAATTTTACACCTTCCTGCCCAGGCCAGTTTTCAGGTTTCAGCGCTCTCACACTTTGACAATTGCGCGGTCATACAACATTGTACCCAAACTAAAATTTTATCATTTTCTTCACACAACTAGAGCTTTCTTTTGGTGGTATTTAATCACCACTGGGGTTTTAATTTTTTGCTAAATTAACAAAAAAAGACCAAAAATTTTGAAAAAAAAAGTTTTTCTTTGTTTCTGTTATAAAAGTTTGCAAATAAATAATTGTTCTTCATAAATTTAGGCCGAGATGTATTCTGCTACATGTCTTTGGTGAAAATAACCCAAATTAGGATGTATTTTTTTAGTTTGTAGGAAAGTTATAGTTTTTTGAAGTTGTATTTTTTTGTCATGATTTTTCGGAAAATTAAAAAATTAAAAAAATTTGTTTCACTATTTTTTTTTTACATATTGTCACCAGTGCAGTACAGCGTCATCATATAACTGGCATGGCGGTGCTTGGGGACACTGACTGGGGACCGTATGAAAAAAAAAATTATATATTTTTTTTATTTTTTTATTTTTTATTACATTTTGTTTCTTTTTTTTTAAGATTTGTTTTTCATATTTCACTATGACCAAAGTAGTACAATGTTACCATAGTAACATTGTACTACTTTGGGGAAGTGATCAGTATTTTTTTTTTTTTTTTTACACAATTTGCTTATAGCAAATAATTAATTTGCTATAAGCAAGCATTTACCTGAATGACATCGATTCATTCAGGGTTTTTTTTTTTTTTTTTGTGCTTAGCTGTGATTTAGCCACAGCTAATCACATGACATGTGCATGTGATTAGCTGTGACCATTCACAGCTAGGCAGTAGTATACAATGGATGGCATGAATGAAGCCATCCATTGTATACAACTGTCATGTGACCTGCTGTGATTGGTCACAGCAGGTCACATGGTACCGGCAACAGGGCCGATACTCAGATCTGTCATCGGCCGTGTCCGAGGTACACAGCTGATGACAGATCAAGCCCCTGCGCCACTCTGCAGGAGCGCAATCTGCGCATGTGCAGGAGGACGCCATATGGCGTCCACCCGGAACGTTGATGACATTTGCCGCCCGCCATTCGGCCATAGGGCGGGCGGCAAATGGTTAATGGGGATGTTTTGGAGTAGACCAATTGTCTGAGTATCTGACCCCGTCCTGATTCGATGTATGGTAATTAGTGCATGCACGAGAAGAATCACACTGAAGCCGTGTTCAGAGAAATTATACTTCCATCTTTATTGAAATAAAGCACAAGTTTATATAGGCAGACTCCTAGTGCTGTGTGCAGAGGTCATGTGAGCGTAGTGTCACTAGGCTACATATAAGCGTCTGGTCATGTCCATATAAGGCAAACTTCCTTCAGGGCTTGTGCGTCATCGTTTTGGGTGTAGCACAGGAAGGAGGCTCCATCTTGATCATACATTCTTCACTCGATGGGAGGGGGTGTATCTGTTAGCCAGTTTGAGCAAGAAATACTATGAGGACAGTGGAAAAAGGGTATACATACAATATATATATATATATATATATATATATATATATATATTACAAAAATGGTCATTTTACTTAATTCCTTCACAGTCCCCCCTTAAAATGACTATTTTCTCTGTCCCTATAAAACCATGGAACCTAACTTATCTGTTATGTGCCCTGGAACTCTTTTGTGCTGTACGTTAGACGAGTGATGGCTAGTCCATCACCCCCCTTGCCACAGACTTTACACATAAGAAAGTCAGATGCTTTCCCTACGGGGCAATAGTATATGTAATTTATCCAGTCAACATTCTTATTAATGGTCACTATGGGAATTAAGGATTCAAAACCTGCCTTCACTTTATCTCTTGCCTTGAACTCATCGGGGCCCCCCCTTGGAACTCCTATGGCATCTATATATACGAGAGGGTCAAAGCTTCCTTCTGCGTGATGGCTACCTGTTGGGCCCTCACCAGGTTTACCAGAAAAAGGATATGGAGCACAATCATTATGAAGCTGGCGGGATCTTGTCCTCGGGGGTTGGAACCTTCTTGCAATGTGAGGCGTGTATCCAGGTGTTCTTCCCCGCCAGCTTGACATAAGTGGCTGTGGTCAGCATGACTTGGAATGGACCATCATATCTCGGCTCAAGGGAATGTTTTCTCACAAATTTCTTTACCCAGTCTCCGGGCAGTAGGCCGTGAGTTCCTGTATCTGACTCAGAATCTGGAATGGAAAAAAAAAACACCTGGGCATGTATTCGGGTTAATTCTCGTGATCATGCGGTTACATAGTTAGTCAGTACATCAGATTGCAATTGTAACTGTTGTGGAAAATAACAACCAAGTCTGGGGGCTGAGGCAAACAAAATCTCATAAGAGGATAGGGAGTGTTCTCCCCTTGGTGTGTATCTGACGCTAAATAGGGCAATGGGCAGACTGTCCGGCCAATTCATACCAGTCTCTTGGGCCATTTTCAGCATTCTAGCCTTTCAGAGTGCCATTCATTCTTTCTACCTTCCTGCTACTCTGAGGGTGATAGGGGGTGTGGAATGCTAAGGTGACCCCTAGTGCCGTTATTCTGACTCAGATTGTTGTGATAGCGATTTATCCCTTGTGAGACCTCTCTGCCTAGCCTGTATAAGCAGATATCACTGTGGGCAATCCTTATCAGATAGCTGAACTCACCAATACTGTGTTCTTCCAGAAGTTGCTTTATTCTGTACATGTGACAACAGGATACAGCAGAATGAATGGTTTCCAGTATTATGCGGTCAAAAGATGATACTTTCTGTAGCTTACTATGCAGAATACATGTGTCCCTGTTACATGTGGTCTGTTAGCTGCCTCCATGACACAGGAAGTGCTGTACTCAAGAAGAAGGGAGGAGCTTCATATACAAAGGAACTGTGTCATAGATCTCAGGGAGGTAATATAAAACAAATGCATTACCAAATAAGGCCACTGGATGGCAGCATAACTAACTATAGAAATGTCCATAGGAAATGGTACAAAAAATAAACTATATGAATTCTCATGAACATTAACATAAATATTAACTGTGTAACAGCATACTCCCCGTCTGGCATTGTAAATGTCACTATTTAAACCATAACGGTAGTTATACAATTGCAAATAAACAACAGTGCAATTTGCTTGATGTCTTGAAGACCTGAAAGACATAAAAAAGAGAACATGCATATAGTGCAACAATTATAACATAAGGCTTCAAGTTGTATCAATTAAAGTTCAAGACACTTCCTTCTTGAAGTCACAGGTTGGATCCAGCAGCATACGCAAGCAAATTCATTCTCCAAAGGGCAAGAGCAGAACAAGTTCTGTGATAGCTCTGCTGAAAGTCTTTACAGTCCCTTGTCTTGCAACTTTCACCTCCACCTTGCGTACCTTGCCGTCATCACTAGGAATGCTCTTTACAATGAGTCCCATAGGCCACTCGATTCTTTCAGCTTGCTGGTCCTTCAGCAGAACGAGATCTCCAACCTTAATGTTAGGGTTCAGGCGTTGCCATTTTCTGCGTCCTTGCAGAGTAGAAATATACTCCATTCTCCAACGATTCCAGAAGCAGTTGGAGAGGTGTTGTACTCGCTTCCACTGGTCATAGCACAGATTTCCTGTTTTAAAGTTTCCAGGTGGAACAGGAACGGACCCAAGCTTCTGGGTAAGTAGCGTAGCTGGGGTAAGGATAGTTGGGGTCTCTGGATCTGTAGAAACTGGAACAAGTGGTCTTGAATTGATTATGGCAGATGCTTCTGCCAGGAAGGTGGTTAGAATCTCATGGGTAAGTCTTGTGGAGTTCAAGTCCATAAGCATAGAGTCCAGTATTTTTCATGTGATGCCTATCATTCTCTCCCAAGAGCCACCCATGTGGGAAGAATGAGGAGGATTGAAAATCCATGTACAGCCCTTTTCAGCTAAAAGGTCTTGGATTGGCCTAGAGTTAAGCTGTAACTCTCGACAGGCTCCAACGAAATTAGTTCCACAGTCAGATCTTAGTGTCTTGACTGGTCCTCTGATGGCAAGAAATCGTCTTAGAGCATTGATGAAACTTGAGGCATCCATAGATTCTATGACTTTAATGTGTACTGCGCGCACACTCATACAAGTGAACAGCACTGCCCATCGTTTGCTGTTTGCTTGGCCTCCTCGAGTTCTGCGGGCTGTTACCATCCATGGTCCAAAGACATCCAAACCAACGTGAGTGAAAGGTGGGTCAGTACTTAATCTGTCGGCTGGCAAATCTGACATTTGCTGTTGCTGATGTTTACCTCTTAGTTTCTGGCACTGAACACAGCTGTGCAGTGTAGTTGTAATCTGTCTTTTTTGCTCCTGTAATCCAAAGGCCTGCAGCTCTTATGGCACCCTCTGTGAAGTGTCTTCCTTGGTGCTTAACCCCTTCATGGTAGTGCCGCATGAGCAGAGTGGTGATATGATGGCGCACAGGTATAATCAGAGGATTCTGTTCCTGATCTCATAACTCAGCCTTGTTTAAACGTCCACCAACCCTTAACATACCATCACTGTCAATGAATGGGTTCAGGTTAGCAATTGAACTGTTTTTTGGAATGTCCCTCTTGTCACGGATACATTTAATTTCTGAGCCAAAGACATCCTGTTGTACATTGTGGATTATGATCATTTCACCTTCAGCAATGTCTTTTGCAGAAAGAAGCTTTTGGCACATGTGCCAACCTTGACATTGAACATTGGTGGGCTTTGTGTGAAAGCAGTGTGCAATATGGACTAACCTTGTGATGGTGCGTACAAGCCTTATCCACTTAGAAAAACGTTCAAAGCGTTGACAGCCCAAGACGAGTCTTTGTTCAGTTCTGGTGACAAGGGTTTTGACTTCAGGGCGAATCTCTGGATCTCTGTCAGGTTCTAGAAGACTGAAGATATCAGCTGAGGTTTCTTCTGGATGATCCAGCAGGAATTCAGGACCTGTTAACCATGAAGAATTTGCAAAGACACTTGCAGACACTGGCCTGGTGGCATGATCTGCAGGATTCATTTCAGATGGGACATAATGCCATTGTTCAGGTTTAGATGATTTCCTGATTCTTTCTACGCGGTTGCTGACATACACATAAAAACGTTTAGTCTGGTTGTATATGTAGCCCAGAACAACTTTGCTGTCTGTGTAGAATTTGGTGTCATCTATCTGAGTGTCCAACTCGCGCAGTATGAAATCGGCAATTTCTACAGCTAGCACAGTTCCACAAAGTTCAAGCCTAGGAATTGTGTGCTCAGGCTTAGGTGCTAACTTAGCTTTCCCAAACAGAAACCCTATGTGGGTTTGATTAGAGTCTATTACCTTGAGGTAGGCAACAGCTGCTATGGCCTCAGTAGATGCATCTGAGAAGATGTGAAGCTCTTTTCTCTGACTTGTAGCAAGGGAGGCTGAGGTGTAACAGCGTGGTATACTGATTCCATCTAAGGCATGTAGAGATTGTTTCCAGAACTCCCACTTTGGAAGCTTGTCTGTAGGCAGCGGAGCATCCCAATCTTTAATAGACTCTGAGAACTGTCTAAGTAAGGCTTTACCTTGTATGGTGATGGGAGCCACAAATCCCAATGGATCATATAAGCTGTTCACCACTGACAGAACACCACGCTTGGTAAATGGTTTGTCTGCAGAGCCAACTTGAAAGCCGAAGGTATCTTTTAATAAGTCCCACCGTAGGCCCAGACTTCTCTGTACAGGTGGCATGTCCATCCCAAGATTTAAATCTTTAAACCCAGCGGCATAATCGCCAGGTTGAAAGGCTTTCATAACAGCGACACTATTCGAGGCAATCTTGTGTAGTCTGAGGTTAGCCTCGGAAAGCATACCTTGTGTCCTTTGGAGCAGGTCTATGGCTTCTTCGTCTGTAGGTAAAGACTAGAGATGAGCGAATCGAACATGACGAAGTGGAATTCGTTTCGAAGATTAGGAAATATTCGATTCGCGCCGAATCCGAAAATTAGCAAACTTCGGATGCACGAATCGAATTTTCCCAAAAATGGCGGCGACATGTGTGGCGACGGAGCGGGGATCTCTGGGAAGGCGCGCAGACAAGGCGCGCTGACCCATAATGCATTCATTCATGACATGTGATCGCATTAGCCAATCAGCAGCCAGCCAGCCAGCACTGTGTAATGGTGGAGCTATAAATCGCGGCCATCTTAGAATTCTCCATTAGCCTCCGGTCATTCAAGAGAGACAGACCTGTGTGTATTAAGGACAGAGTTAGGGCCACAGAGACTTTAGGGCCACAGAATCGTTACTCAGGGACACAGAATCGTTACTCAGGGACACAGAATCGTTACTCAGGGACACAGAATCGTTACTCAGGGACACAGAATTGTTACTCAGGGACACAGAATTGTTACTCAGGGACAGACACAGAATTGTTACTCAGGGACACAGAATTGTTACTCAGGGACACAGAATTGTTACTCAGGGACACAGAATTGTTACTCAGGGACACAGAATCGTTACTCAGGGACACAGAATTGTTACTCAGGGACACAGAATTGTTACTGAGGGACACAGAATTGTTACTGAGGGACACAGAATCGTTACTGAGGGACACAGAATCGTTACTCAGGGACACAGAATCGTTACTCAGGGACACAGAATCGTTACTCAGGGACACAGAATCGTTACTCAGGGACACAGAATCGTTACTGAGGGACACAGAATCGTTACGTTATTTTTGGGGTGCTTATAGAATTAAAGAGTATGTCAGACAACACGCAGAGGAGTGGCAGAGGAGGCAATGTTTCAGGAGCGAGCAGACGTGGCAGCAGAGGAAGGGTCGAGGCAGCACTAGTCGCAGCCAGAGGCCAGTGCTCCCGGTGTCATCCAGCGGTCGTGTCTCCACCGACAACCCTGCCGTCATCGATTGGTTGGCTCGGTCGTCTTCCTCTTCCCAGGTCACCTCTGACACCTACAGCCAACGGTCGGTGGGTACGTCAGACACAACCGTTAGTTGGCATGGCCCGGGAGCAAGCCCACTGAAATCACGTGTCCTCTACCTGCCCCTGTCCTTTGGTGTTCCCTCACCAAGCGAAGTATCGCATGCTGTGGGCTCAGCCCCACTGTACAGTGAGGAAGAGCTAACAGAGGGCGGTCAGGAACGGGGGGAGACATCCGCCTCTTCAGCAGCCAGGTGAAGAAGTACTGGCGAGGAGAGTGGCTCGGTAGCCGGTCTAGAGACAGGTCTGTCTCCTGACCCACACGCAGCCGAGGGGGCTAGTAGTGAGGCGGAGACCCTAATTGATGATGATGAGGCTGATTGCACTTGGCAGCCTCGTCGTCATCAGGCTATTGCTTCCGCATCATCAGGAGAAGAGGGTGCCAGCTTGGCAGCGAGCAAAACAGTCGGGTTGCCCAGGAGGCAGCAGGGTCGCAGCAGTGTCAGTGGAGGCAAACGGCCACGGAGTAGAGCACCAGCTCCACTGCAGCCTACCACCATGGCCAGTAGTGGTGCCGGTGTGCACGGAGGAAGTAGCAGTCAGCCAGTGAGGAGTAGCGGGGGCAAAGTTTCCTACTCGGCGGTGTGGCAATTTTTCGTCAAGCCGCCCGAGGAAGTAAACGTAGCCGTATGTCGACTATGTGGCCAGAAAGTCAAGCGTGGCCAGGGGGCCCATGTTGGGACTACAGCGTTGCGTCAGCATATGCAGCGTCGCCATTCGGTGGCCTGGGAAAACCGTGATAAAGATACGGCGGTTCTGCCTGCCCCAGCCCCCGCTCCGTTACTTGCTCCGTCACCCGACGTCAATCACCCTCTATCAGCCAGTCAAGGCTCCAACACCTCTGCTGAGGGGAGTTGTCGCTCGTTGGCATCTTCCGCTCGTTCAGATGCTCCTTCTCCTGCTACTCCTCTTCACGGATTCCGTCAGCAGTCTTTCTTGGAATCCGTTTCCAAGAGACAACAGTTTGCGAGCACGCACCCGACGGTGCAGAAGCTGAACGTCCTCCTGTCCAAGTTGCTGGTGCTGCAGTCCCTCCCTTTCCAAGTGGTGGACTCAGCACCTTTCCGAGAAATGATGGCTTGTGCCGCGCCGCGGTGGAGAGTGCCAAGCCGGCATTTCTTCGCCAAAAAGGCAGTGCCAGCCCTGCATTCACATGTATAAGAGATGGTGGGCCAGTCTTTGAGCATGTCGGTCTCTGCCAAAGTGCACGGCAGTGCCGACGTGTGGAGCTGTAACTACGGTCAGGGACAGTACATGTCATTTACGGCCCACTGGGTGAACGTGGTGCCGGCACAGCCGCACCAGCAACTTGGACAGGTCACGCCGCTTTTGCCTCCACGTTTGCACGTCCTTGGTCCAGCAAAGATGTCCGCCTCTACCACCTCTTCTTCCGCCGTGTCCTCAGCCGCCACCCCCGTGCCAAGTCCCATTACCCGACCGGCATATCACATGTGCAGGGCGCAACGGTGTCACGCTGTGCTGCACCTGGTATGCCTTGGCGAACGTAGTCACACAGGGGAGGAACTTCTGAGTGTAATGAACAGAGAAATCGACAGATGGCTGTCTCCGCGCAAACTGAAAATCGGAACCATGTTGTCCGACAACGGAAAGAACATGGTGTCTGCTCTGCGTCAAGGAAGGTTGTGCCATGTGCCATGCATGGCTCACGTGTTCAATCTGGTTGTCAAGCGGTTCCTAAAATCCACCATCCCACTGCAAGACATCCTTAAAATGTCACGTAAACTTTGCATGCATTTCAGCCATTCCTACACCGCAAAGCACACCCTCCTTGAGCTGCAGCGGCAGAACGGAATTCCACAGCATCGCCTGATCTGTGACGTTGCAACAAGGTGGAATTCAACCCTACATATGTTAGACCGCCTTTACGAACAGCGAAAGGCCATCACCGATTTCCTGATGTTACAAGCGGATAAAGGTACTCCCCTGTGTAACTTAGATGTCAGCCATTGGCAGCTCATGCGTGACACCTGCCGCTTGCTCAGGCCCTTTGAGGAGGCCACGCTATTCGTGAGTCGGCAGGACTATGGGATGAACGACGTCATTCCTCTGTTGCACGTCCTGGAACAAATGCTGTTAACAATGGCTGGTCAGGGTGCGGTAGATGTGGCGCACAGATCTCAACGCCACATGACCCCTGTGGGGGCAGGACAGGAAGAAGAGGAGGAGGTAGAGGAGGACATTGGTGCTCAGGAATTATTGAGTGAAATGGGTGGTTTTTCCACTCAGCGGACAGGAGTGGAGGAGCAGGAGCATCTGGTAGAGGAGGAGGAGACAGAGGACCCAGACGCACCGTGGCAGTATGCTGTGGAGATGGAGGCAGGGAGTCCCTCGCATTCCTTGGCACAAATGGCCCATAGCATGCTCGGTTGCTTGCGTAGCGACAGCCGAATAATAACCATCAGACAGAGGGATGACTTTTGGCTGTCCACCTTGTTGGACCCTCGCTACCGTTCAAAAATGGTGGCCTTTTTCACACCTGCTGAGAGGGAGGCCAAAATAAAGTACTATAAAAACCACCTATGTAGTCAGTTGGTCTCTGCCTTTCTGCGCCAACGTCCATCCTCAGACACTGTGGGCCCTGTGCGCTCGCGTTCCGCTGCCATGGCAGCAGGGGAGGGGTGGGGTGGTAGGAGCAGTGGCAGCTCCACCAGCAGCGGCTGCCTCAGTCTGCAGTCGATGATGAGTAGCTTTCTTCACCAGCGCAGTGAGGAAACTACTAACCAGCCGCAGCAGCAGCAGCATCAGGTGGACCTGGAGCAGGACCTCAAACAACAGGCTTGGGCCTACTTGGACAGCACCCTGCCAACCGAGGTAGACAATCCCCTTGACTACTGGGCAAAGAAACTTGACCTTTGGCCCCAACTAGCTGAATTTGCCCTTGAAAGGCTGTCATGCCCGGCCAGTAGCGTGGCATCGGAGCGCGTGTTTAGTGCGGCAGGAGGTATTGTAACTCCGCGGAGGACACGACTGTCCACCCAAAGTGTGGAGAGACTCACGTTTGTGAAAATGAATCAGGCGTGGATTAGTCTGGATTTCAAACCACCAGTTCCTGACACAACTGACTAAATCCGCCATGAATCATGCCCCAAACATGTTATTATTTTAAACATAGGCCTCTGTATGGCCTTCAATTTAAGCTGCTTACGCTTCGCCACTCTGCCATGGGCCCCTGTACCGCCTCATGCTGCTGCCAGGTCCAGAGTGTGTCATGGGTCCCTGTACGGCCTCCCATTGCTGCTGTCTCCATCGCCACACTCTGCCATGTGCCACTTTCAGGTCTCCTCACACTGCTGGTGGGTTCCATTTTGTCATAGGGTGCTGTATGGCCTCCCATTGCTGCTGCCAGGCCCGTAATCTGCCATGGGCCCCCGTACCGACTCCTCATGCTGCTGCCAGGCCCGTAATCTGTCATGGGCCCCTGTACCGCCTCCTCATGCTGCTGCCAGGTCCAGAGTGTGTCATGGGTCCCTGTACGGCCTCCCATTGCTGCTGTCTCCATCGCCACACTCTGCCATGTGCCACTTTCAGGTCTCCTCACACTGCTGGTGGGTTCCATTTTGTCATAGGGTGCTGTATGGCCTCCCATTGCTGCTGCCAGGCCCGTAATCTGCCATGGGCCCCCGTACCGACTCCTCATGCTGCTGCCAGGCCCGTAATCTGTCATGGGCCCCTGTACCGCCTCCTCATGCTGCTGCCAGGTCCAGAGTGTGTCATGGGTCCCTGTACGGCCTCCCATTGCTGCTGTCTCCATCGCCACACTCTGCCATGTGCCACTTTCAGGTCTCCTCACACTGCTGGTGGGTTCCATTTTGTCATAGGGTGCTGTATGGCCTCCCATTGCTGCTGCCAGGCCCGTAATCTGCCATGGGCCCCCGTACCGACTCCTCATGCTGCTGCCAGGCCCGTAATCTGTCATGGGCCCCTGTACCGCCTCCTCATGCTGCTGCCAGGTCTAGAGTGTGTCATGGGTCCCTGTACGGCCTCCCATTGCTGCTGTCTCCATCGCCACACTCTGCCATGTGCCACTTTCAGGTCTCCTCACACTGCTGGTGGGTTCCATTTTGTCATAGGGTGCTGTATGGCCTCCCATTGCTGCTGCCAGGCCCGTAATCTGCCATGGGCCCCCGTACCGACTCCTCATGCTGCTGCCAGGCCCGTAATCTGTCATGGGCCCCTGTACCGCCTCCTCATGCTGCTGCCAGGTCTAGAGTGTGTCATGGGTCCCTGTACGGCCTCCCATTGCTGCTGTCTCCATCGCCACACTCTGCCATGTGCCACTTTCAGGTCTCCTCACACTGCTGGTGGGTTCCATTTTGTCATAGGGTGCTGTATGGCCTCCCATTGCTGCTGCCAGGCCCGTAATCTGCCATGGGCCCCTGTACCGACTCCTCATGCTGCTGCCAGGCCCGTAATCTGTCATGGGCCCCTGTACCGCCTCCTCATGCTGCTGCCAGGTCCAGAGTGTGTCATGGGTCCCTGTACGGCCTCCCATTGCTGCTGTCTCCATCGCCACACTCTGCCATGTGCCACTTTCAGGTCTCCTCACACTGCTGGTGGGTTCCATTTTGTCATAGGGTGCTGTATGGCCTCCCATTGCTGCTGCCAGGCCCGTAATCTGCCATGGGCCCCCGTACCGACTCCTCATGCTGCTGCCAGGCCCGTAATCTGTCATGGGCCCCTGTACCGCCTCCTCATGCTGCTGCCAGGTCCAGAGTGTGTCATGGGTCCCTGTACGGCATCCCATTGCTGCTGTCTCCATCACCACACTCTGCCATGTGCCACTTTCAGGTCTCCTCACACTGCTGGTGGGTTCCATTTTGTCATAGGGTGCTGTATGGCCTCCCATTGCTGCTGCCAGGCCCGTAATCTGCCATGGGCCCCCGTACCGACTCCTCATGCTGCTGCCAGGCCCGTAATCTGTCATGGGCCCCTGTACCGCCTCCTCATGCTGCTGCCAGGTCCAGAGTGTGTCATGGGTCCCTGTACGGCCTCCCATTGCTGCTGTCTCCATCGCCACACTCTGCCATGTGCCACTTTCAGGTCTCCTCACACTGCTGGTGGGTTCCATTTTGTCATAGGGTGCTGTATGGCCTCCCATTGCTGCTGCCAGGCCCGTAATCTGCCATGGGCCCCCGTACCGACTCCTCATGCTGCTGCCAGGCCCATAATCTGTCATGGGCCCCTGTACCGCTGTCAGGAATGGATTCAGCACTGGTGGTGGGACTCTCCTGCCGTGTGGGCTGCAGTACCAGAGCTGACCAGCGGGTGCTCTCAGCACTGGTGGTGGGACTCTCCTGCCGTGTGGGCTGCAGTACCAGAGCTGACCAGCGGATGCTCTCAGCACTGGTGGTGGGACTCTCCTGCCGTGTGGGCTGCAGTACCAGAGCTGACCAGCGGGTGCTCTCAGCACTGGTGGTGGGACTCTCCTGCCGTGTAGGCTGCAATACCAGAGCTGACCAGCGAGTGCTCTCAGCACTGGTGGTGGGACTCTCCTGCCGTGTAGGCTGCAGTACCAGAGCTGACCAGCGGGTGCTCTTAGCAGCCAGAAGCTCACAATCAGCCACACCTGGGGCTGATTACAGAAAGGTGTATATAAGGCATGACCAGGCCTGTGCTCTGCGCCTTGGTGTATGTCCCCCATATCCGGTTCCTAGTTTCTGTGAGAAGATACCTTGTTGCCGACCCTGTCTGATCCTGATTCCTGTTGACCGTCTCCTGTTCTGACTACTGGCTCATCCCTGACTATTCTTCTGCCTGATCCTCTGTACTGCGCTGTCCGTGAGTTACTGAACCCGGCTTGTGACCTTGACCATTCTCTGCCTGCTCCTTTGATACCTTGCTGCCCGCACGTTGCTGACTTGGCCCGTCTGACCACGCTAACTACTCTGCCATCCATCCATCCTGCACGGATCCAGCCGTACCTGCACATACCTCTGGCGGATCCCTCTATCACTAGCAGGTGTACTCAGGGGCCGCGACCTGGTTCCTGTCTGCTCCAAGTCCATCCCCACCATCAGGGGCCCTGGTGAATAGCAGGCTGGGACTTAGACTCCGCGCCCTGGGGAATCCTGCCCTGAGGACTGCTAGAGGTACCACCAGGCAGTCGTTACAGAACCCTACGGCCGGCCTGACCATTCCACCTCTCCAGCCCTGACTACGCCTGTGTTCCTGCACCTCCTAAGATTAGTGGAAGGTTAGTTTGTTCACTGTGCGTTTATATATATCTGGGTGGCTAATAATACCTGTATAATACTATACCTGAAACCTGCGTTTCCCTGTGTCAGTCCGCACCTTTCTGGTCATTCCTTGATTCCTGACAACCGCCTCCTCATGCTGCTGCCAGGTCCAGAGTGTGTCATGGGTCCCTGTACGGCCTCCCATTGCTGCTGTCTCCATCGCCACACTCTGCCATGTGCCACTTTCAGGTCTCCTCACACTGCTGGTGGGTTCCATTTTGTCATAGGGTGCTGTATGGCCTCCCATTGCTGCTGCCAGGCCCGTAATCTGCCATGGGCCCCCGTACCGACTCCTCATGCTGCTGCCAGGCCCGTAATCTGTCATGGGCCCCTGTACCGCCTCCTCATGCTGCTGCCAGGTCCAGAGTGTGTCATGGGTCCCTGTACGGCCTCCCATTGCTGCTGTCTCCATCGCCACACTCTGCCATGTGCCACTTTTAGGTCTCCTCACACTGCTGGTGGGTTCCATTTTGTCATAGGGTGCTGTATGGCCTTCCATTGCTGCTGCCTCCACCACCACACTGTGGCTCCACACTCTGGTTTTGGTCCCGTGACTGCCCAAATGAGTGAAGTGTGCGGTGATTCTAAGATCGACGGCACTCATCTGCATGTCATACTGACTGACAGTATTATTTCTCTTCCCCAGCAGACTCCAAGGGCATTTAAATTAAAGGTACAGTGTTCTGCACTAATATAAAGGCTCTCTGAAGCCTAGAAACACCCTTTTTATAAGTTAAATTCGCAGCGAATATATTCGCCTCGAATCGAATTTATTCCGCAAATTCGGCGAATCAGCCGAATCGAATTTTTGAATACTTCGCTCATCTCTAGTAAAGACTTAAGTCCATCGTCAACATAAAAGTCTCTCTCAACGAAGTGTCGAGCATCCGCACCATATTCCTTTTCTCCATCAAGGGCAGTCCTTCGTAAACCATATGTTGCAACAGCGGGTGAGGGACTATTTCCAAAAACATGTACCTTCATGCGGTATTCAATGATCTCATTGTCCATGTTGTTGTTACGGTGCCACAGAAACCTTAGGAGGTTCCTATGGTCTTCACGTACAATGAAGCAATGAAACATTTGCTCAATATCAGCAGTTATGGCAATTGGATCTCTTCTAAATCTCATAAGTATACCTACAAGGTTGTTGGTTAGATTCTGGCCAGTGAGAAGAACATCGTTCAGGGATATGCCTTGATGCTTGGCACTGGAGTCGAAAACTACCCTGATTTGTTTTGGCTTACGTGGATGATACACTCCAAAGAAAGGCAGGTACCAGCACTCATCGTGTCTTTGAAGTGGTGGCGCTGGTTCGGCGTGATCATTGTCAAAGATCCTTTTCATAAAAGCGATGAAATGTTCCTTCATTTCAGGCCTGTTCTTTAGTGTTCGTTGAAGTGAGTTGAATCTGGATAGAGCCTGTTCACGATTGGTTGGGAGTGTGGCCCTTGCAGCACGAAGAGGTAATGGTGCGATCCAGCTGTTAGACTCATCCTGGAAGAATTCTTTGTCCATTATTTTGATTAACTCTCTATCTTCCACTGACAAGGCTATTTTGTTGTCATCACTTGTAGTACAAAACACTGTGGTACCTAGGTTGTCATCACAAAGAACAGGAGTAACATCAGGTACTTGGATGATGTCAAGAGGCTTCTCCTTTACTTCATAATGATGAGGGCACTGTTTGAAGTGGGATGCACGTCCATTTCCCAACATGTAAGTTTTGAAGGAGTGGATCTCAGATGACGTTCTGTCCAGGCATACATCGCCCACTATTACCCAGCCTAGGTCAAGTCTTTGTGCTTAAGGGGCATCGTGAGGTCCATCGCATTGGTCACGTACTTTATGTACTCTGAGAATGTCTCTTCCTAGCAGGACCAAGATTTCAGCACTCTTGTCCATCGCAGGAATCTCATCAGCAAGGTGCCTTAAGTGAGGATGATGATATGCAGCTTCTGGAGTAGGAATCTCTCCTCTTTCGTCTGGTATCTGATCACATTCAACTAATGTTGGGAGGGGTATGCCTTCTCCATCCTTGATATGAGAGACCATGAATCCATCGACCCTTCTGCCAAAGGTCTCTACACGACCAGAACAGGTTCTGAGAGTATATGGTGTGGCGTGACCTTTTAAGCCAAAGATCTCAAAGAATTTAGGCTTAACCAGGGATCTGTTGCTCTGTTCATCTATTATGGCATACATCCTAGCAGCTTCCTCAGGATGATCCTTTGGGTATATCTTGACTAGGCATATCTTGGCACAGCATTTGTGATCCAGTCCCTCTCCACAGACTTCTGTGCATGAAGAAGAAACATTACTTTTGGCTAGAGCATGACTTTGTTGCTCCCCGCCATAATTTGAGACAGGGGTTGAGGTAGGTAGCTGCTGCAGGTTGTCTGGAAGTGGAGTAGGATGCATGGCTGTAACATGTCTGTCGCTACCGCATTTTGTGCACTTGATGACAACTTTACAGTCTTTAGCAAAGTGGCTATAAGATGCACAGCACTTGTAGCATATTCCAAGTTTCTGGAGAATCTCCCTGCGCTCTTGTAAAGTCTTTGCCCTAAGCCCACGACATTTCTTAAGAGGGTGAGGCTTCTTGTGAATAGGACACTGACGATTAGGGTCTTTATCTCTGGCATCCACAATGCCTTGGTCAGTAGGTGAGGTTGTGGAGGGTGAGATGTCTGTCCTTTTAACAGATATTGCTCTAGTACAGTCTCTACATTTAGCTGCTGAGTTATCATACCTTGATGATGAGGATGAAGCAGGCAAGTTTGGTTCACTGAAGCTGAAGCTGGGATCGTTTCTCGTCCAGGCTTGATCACTAATGAACCTGCAAAAGTATGAGAATGGAGGAAAGGATACGTTATAGTCTCTTTTGTACCTTGAGCCCTGTTGTGCCCATTTCTCTTGCAGGCCGTATGGCAGTTTAGACACCACTGGGTTGACACCATGAGCAGTGTCCAGGAAGCTTAGTCCAGATAGACGTGGGTCTGTCTTTGCCAACTCTAGCTCCATGAGGAGGTCACTTAGATCTTGGAGCTTGCGATAGTCTTTGTTTCCTATTTTTGGGAAGTTTTGCAGTCTCTTGAATAGAGCGCTCTCTATGGCTTCAGAGCTACCATAGGCTTGCTCAAGTCTTGCCCATGCAGCAACAAGACCTGCGTCTGGGTGGTCAACATGTACTGTTCTCAGTCTTTTAACACGATCTGCAGATTCTGGTCCCAGCCACTTTATGAGCAAATCAAGTTCTTCCTTAGTAGTAAGGTTGAGATCAGCAATAGCAGCCTTGAAGGTTGATTTCCAAGTCCTGTAGCTCCCTGGACAGTCGTCAAACCTTGAGAGGCTGGTGTTAATGAGCTCAGGGCGAATCATATATCTGGCGAAGTCATTCAAGTCTGATCTCTCACTCTTTGGTGCCAAAGTAACTTGTGGAACCCCTTGGGTGTGAAAGTTCTCTGGTGATGTAGGGTGAGGTTTACCAGGGTAAAATGATGTTGCATGAGCGTTTAACTGTGGTGTAGTCTCTAAGGCTTGTGCTGGCTGTGGCTTGAGCTGCAACTTGTCACTGGAAGTCACCTTGTTGTTGGCAGGAGTTGATGTGGTTTGCTGCATAGATGTACTTGTGTTGTAGATTTGAAGAGGCTTAGGCATATGGAGCTGGGAGGTCTCTGTGTTGAGAGTCAGAACAGTGTTGCTAGTAGGAGGTACAGGAGATGACTCTGTATCTTCGCAAATGTTATGCTTTAATACGTATTCACTGGTGCGTTCAACTGGATCTTCCAGTTCTGCTGGGATAAGGCAGTCTGAATTAGTACTTTGTCCCATTGCTTGTTCTAGGACTTTCAGCCTTGCTAGGGAAGCTGCTTCCTCCCTTTCCATCTGCAGAATCTTTATTTGGGAATCTGCCTCTGCTTGCTGAGCTACCTTGCGAGCTTCCATCTCTGCTTGCTGAGCTACCTTGCGTGCTTCTATCTCTGCTTGCTGAGAAGCCATTTGTGCTTGGAGAGCTTTGCTTTGAGCTTCCATCTCTGCTTGTTGAGCTACCTTGCGTGCTTCTATCTCTGCTTGCTGAGAAGCCATTTGTGCTTGGAGAGCTTTGCTTTGAGCTTCCATCTCTGCTTGCTGAGCTGTCTTGCGTGCTTCTACCTCTGCTTCCTTTCTGGTAAAAGAGCTTTGCGCCTTTTTCGATTCAGCATCAGCGCGGGCCTTTATTAGCTTATCGCTTAACGTCGAACTTCTGGAGTGAGAGGATCTAGAAGAAAGTGCAGTGCGCTTGGTTGAGGTGGATCTGTGAGATCTGGTCTCCTGCAGTTGAGTAATGTGGAGTTCTGCTTTAAACTTAGCATTTTGCACTGCAAGATCCCTTTGTTGGTTTAGTGCATCAGTCCTGGTCAGTTCTGCTGAAGAATCCTCTATTAGAGTCCTGCAAGAAAGCTGAGTATTTTACAGACAGCCGCTGGTAGCGTTCATACGCAGCAGATAGGCGATTTATAGAGTCTCCTAATTCAGCTGGTTGATCATTAAAGTGTGACAAAACTGACATGCATTGTGAAGTTCGGTCCCAGAGGTCTGACAGATTACTGGAGAACTCATCTCTAGTGGCTTCATAGTTTTCCCTGAGTTTCTGTGTTGGTTTTATTGTACGTTTGGGTTTTACGCTCTGTTCGGTAATGTCTGCAGAATCTGCTCCCTGTACGTCTGCTGGTTCAGAGGAATGATGTATCTGCGTTGGTTCGGCCATAAAGGAGTGTTCAGAGCCTTGTCTAGACATTTTTTACTGTTCTGCAAAAATTGGTACTGTCTCTTTAAGAAGACTAACAGCAGCTTAGACAGGTGGGGTAACACAGTTCAATGCAGAGAAACAGTTTTTAACATTCACATGAAGTGCAGTAAGCTTGTGCGACCATGTGCTTTGCAAGATGGCGGATGGCACTGAGCTTGATTGCAGATTAGGCACACACATATACACAGCAGGCTGTAGGGATTCTATGCATCTTTTGACTATTCTGACTCAGATTGTTGTGATAGCGATTTATCCCCTTGTGAGACCTCTCTGCCTAGCCTGTATAAGCAGATATAATCACTGTGGGCAATCCTTATCAGATAGCTTGAACTCACCAATACTGTGTTCATCCAGAAGTTGCTTTATTCTGTACATGTGACAACAGGATACAGCAGAATGAATGGTTTCCAGTATTATGCGGTCAAAAGATGATACTTTCTGTAGCTTACTATGCAGAATACATGTGTCCCTGTTACATGTGGTCTGTTAGCTGCCTCCATGACACAGGAAGTGCTGTACTCAAGAAGAAGGGAGGAGCTTCATATACAAAGGAACTGTGTCATAGATCTCAGGGAGGTAATATAAAACAAATGCATTACCAAATAAGGCCACTGGATGGCAGCATAGCTAACTATAGAAATGTCCATAGGAAATGGTACAAAAAATAAACTATATGAATTCTCATGAACATTAACATAAATATTAACTGTGTAACAGCATAGCCGTCCATATTACTTTAGTCACTAAGGCTGTGAAGGCGGGGTCCTGATCACTCTCTATCACTTCTGGGACTCCATATCTACAAATCACTTCAGTGAGTAGTTTCTTGGCAGTCGTTTTTGCAGTCAAATTGGTAACAGCATAGGCTTCTGGCCACCCGGAAAACATGTCCACCACCACTAAAGCATACTCGAATTGTCCACTCTTGGGCATCTGAATATGGTCAATTTGTATCCTCTGGAAGGGATACAAGGGTTCTGCCAAGTGTTTGTGGCGTCTTCTCTGTGTGTCCTGGATTGCACTTTGCACAGATGGCCCATGATCTGCAAAAGTTGTTTGTCAGTGGAGTGATCCCTGGTGCCACATAGTACTTGTTGGCGAGAGAGTTCATAAGGGTTTTGGACAGGTGGGCTGCTCCATGTGCCCACTGCACCACAGCTGGGTATAGGGTTTTTGGTAGGCAATGTTTCTTGTTGCATTTAAACAATCCATCCTTGAAAGTCGCTCCCC